>NC_060120.1:570713980-571017011 GCF_021461395.2 Schistocerca americana
TGACGTTTCTGGGATTGTTGTTTTCATACCGTGCATCGCCACAATCTACCGTTTGTGAAAGTAGATTCATTCAGCAGATTTCAGGATTCTGTAAATACGCAATCGATCAGATGATTTCTCTAAGTATTCTTTCGTAGAAATGTTCGTTTCAATGACAGAAGGATGGATGTAAAGTTTTAACGTAATACACAATACATCCGGTACATTTGTAGATCCTGAATTTTGGTGTGGCTTGGGGCTGTAGATTTATCGGATGGAAATTAAATGTACTGCTGTAGTCTTTTCCGTGACAGCAAAGAAATACAACCTCGCCTGCTGATCTTCTATTCCCTGAAACGTTCAGACATCAGCCATCATCACCAGGAACAAGGGATTCTATTGCCTGGACAAATATGATTAATGAATGGGAGAGGGGAGAAACTATAATCAGTGACAGGCAGTGAATTAAAATTTAAATAAAATATATTCACGATCAAAACACATAAATGCGAGGTAGTCTTGTCCCAAAGGAAGAAATTTAGCAAACCCACAATTCTGGGCTTTATGGGGAGCTCCTGACTTGCTGTAGGACAAGATAAATATGCATAATATGAATTTACACATTTATGCTTCCAAAATGATGGGAGCCAACGCATGCACAATAACATGGCGGCACACTCGCATTGCTACTAATAACAAAGTGTATCCGACCCAGACCTGGAACGTAATGGGGCTGAGCGAGCGTCTCTCTGTAGTTTTGTTACCTTGGATGCAGCACAGCAGTATGCCTCCTCTGACACTCTAGCAAACTTGATTGGGGGTGGCATACAAAGGGCTCCTGAGGGGCGGCTGGGCTTTCTGGCGCTCAGGTTGATAATCCTATGGTGGTGTCAGAATGCGGGTGGGACTAGCGTCCTAACACGTGTGCGTGGCTGCAGCCTGAATTTGAAAGTAACGACCCTCAGTTTCCACAGATTTTCGCCACCTTATCAATTCTCTAGATTGACTGATTGATGAACACGAAAATTGCCCCCCCCCCCCTTCTATTTCATGATCCTCTATTCAGCCATCAGTGGTTTCTGTTGGCTAGCACGAACTGACTTCAGTGCATATGTTGACTAATTTCATTGACTTCTTAATCAATTCATTTATAGGCGTATGACTGCTATCATGATTACCTAAGCAACACGAATCTAACACAGGAAGTGGGCTTTTAATTTAATACAACTCTCATTAGTTCTAAGGGGACTTCACTGGACAGCTGGTGAGGCTTCTTCGGGTGCTTTTTACGTGTCTGAAAAATCTGTAGGTTTCACATACAGTAAATTAGTAGGTGTTCTGTATTCAAAACTATGAGATTGTGATATGTAAAACGTGAAAAAGAGAACCACCATCAAAGTTGTGTGTGTGTGTCAGAGAGAGAGAGAGAGAGAGAGAGAAAGAAAGTAACAAAGTCGAAGATGATATGTGATACATTAGTTGACACTTTTGTGCGTTCATGGTCAGAGAGATATTTGAAGTTGGTGGCTACTTGTAAGGTAGTATGTTAGGTGTCGATGAACAACAGCTTCTTGTGGAGGGTCAATCTTATGCTCTTTTCTTAATGATGATCATAAGATGCGTGCAGTGGCTGAGGTGTTTAAATAGTATAACCGGATGGTGTGTAAGTATTAGAAATTAGAGAAAATATATTATACTGGACAGAGATTAAAGACAGGGTTCGGCTACAAGAGATATTTTAGGAATTCAGTCAGAAGTAAACTAGAAATCTATTGGCTCGATGAATTGCGAAATGATGAGAACGGAAAATGTGATAAAGTATCTAAGAATGGCAAATTTAGCTTGGTAAGGAGTAAGAACTGAAGGGAACCTTTGCGAAACTACACTAATATTAATATATAAAGCACGCTTCATCAAGTGCAATTTGTGTTGTTATGTATGGAGAAATGGAAAGATTAATAGAATTCACTGTAAGATCCTTCTCATGTTCTGAGAAACTTCCGTCTGTTTTCTACACTGATCTTTGCCACACACAATGAACAATAATCGAAAGTGTATCAGTGAGTCTGTATTTGCTCTATGTACTTGGTTTACTTTCGTAAATATAATATAATGATCTGTGTGATGAAACACTTACTCCCTCTTGTTCTGATGACCGTTATGAAAGCTATGATGTAATCTTCTCTTGTAATAAATCTAATATTGCGTAAATTCTGCTTTCAGTTGGGTGTGCCATAAACTTTCGTTGGATCTGATGAGAATTATTGAATTATTTATGCCATGTAGCAGTTTTTATTACTATATTAGTGAAATACTTAAGCTGCGTCTCTATCTCTGGTACATAAAATACTGAAGTAGGTACTGTTTATTATCTTGTCTGGTGTGAATTCCAGTAATGAACCCTACTGTTCGCAATAATTAGTGTCAAAGCTAGAACTTGCACTTTCAGTTTTCTGATTTTAGTCCGATAACCACGGTCGTAGTGTTATGATGACGAACGAATCGTCACCAGTGTGAATGAAGGCCGGCCTCTGTGGCCGAGCGGTTATAGGCGCTTCAGTCTGGAACCGCGCGACCGCTACGGTCGCTGTTTCGAATCCTGCCTCGGGCATGGATGTGTGTGATGTCCTTAGGTTAGTTAGGTTTAAGTAGTTCTAAGTTCAAGGGACTGACGACCTCAGATGTTAAGCCCCAAAGTGCTCAGAGCCATTTGAACCTATTTTTTTGTGAATGACTGGTGGCTGATGCTAAATAGAAACATACAAATCTCTTCTTTGCATATACGGGAAGTTTGTCAGTGAAGTCGATAAGGAGCCGGCTGCATGGTTTGGGTCTACAACGACGAAACTAATTAGAAGTCGTTGGTAAAAAATAATATATTGTACTTAACTGGTGGTACAGGAGTCTGCATAGTCAGGAGGAATATAATTAAAAACAGAGAGTTATAGAGGCATCGCATAGGCCATACTTTAACTAAGCACCTTGTGAGAGGTTGCTTCCTATCAGCTGAAGGCTATACTACTTTCGTACTTGACGTCCCGAACAAGAGTGGCCGAGCGCACGCTAGAGGCTTGCTGCAAGCCACGGATCTGCGCTAGCGGCGCTAGTCTCGACTCGCGCGTCCAGCGATACTAGTACGGACCGCGGTCGATAACTGCAACCCCTGACAAGTGTAGTATCGAACGTTGATACCACACATAGCATTGTTGAACACAGAAATTCCGATGATTAATTGCTGCCAACACCTGATGCAATGAGCAGAATATTGCACTTATAGGTTATGTTCGTAAAATAAGCAGAGACTTACTTTAATTTTGGTCGCATTCGGAAATGTTTAAAAAAATGTTTATATACGGTAGCTTATTCTTGTCTTTTAATACAGTTTCTGTTTCATGCTATTGACTGTTAATAAAACTCTAATTAGAGATAATATCCATAGAAAGAGAACCAAGAGAGAATCGGAGAGTCGGTATTGGTGGTGCATCCAGATCACACAAGTACATTTATATTATTTCAGAGTAATGCTTGTATCAGGCACTAGGACATCTCTCAGCTGCAGTGTTACTCATCTTTTAGAACACCTTTTAAGTATTATAAGAGCAAATTATAAATTTTACCGTCTTATAGAGCAATAATTATAGAAGCACTAAAAATTGCTTTGGTATATGCACACCACTCGCAACGTCAGCAATATTATTACCTCACACAAATATTATTGCTCAGCAATGTTAATATCAAATTTTGGTTAATGGAAAACAGAGTATTTCAATTTTTGTGAGAGTTTTGATACTGATGGAGACCCATTCACAAACGGCGAATATACAGTCCCGTGTGGAGCAATCAATTGAAAGAGCTCCAGAGATGGAAGCCAATGTAGTGTCAGTTATGAGACTAGATCCTTTTACTCTTTTATTACGACAGTTAGAATTAACGGAGGAAAAAAAACGATGCAATAGGGTAAGGAATTAGTGCAAAAACAAGACGTTGTTTCTTTTGATTTAGGTCGAAAACAAAATGCTATGGCTTTTCATTTAGATTAAACAATAACAAGATTTATCGCATTCAGAATTGTTGCTTGCAGTGAAAGATGATGCTACTGACAAAGCGTTAATGGATGAAATAACGACACTAAAGCAACCATATACCGGTTTTCCAGAATCAATGCATAAACTTTCTTTGGGTGTTAATAGTCTTCAGAGAGATCAAAATAATTTATCCTGAACTACCCAACAGTCAATTTAGGAGGCAGAACAGCTAACTGATAAGCAATATTAGACTATTACTGAGCAAATATAATCCCAACGTAATATCTTATCTGATGAATTTCATTCTCGGTTGGATACAAGAGAAGCACACATCGCACAGCTAGCCGGTGTCAAGATTCAATAAGCTGTAGAGCAGATTTCCTCTGAAGTGACTGAATTAACCCAACATCGGACACTAGCAGTTTATGAACCTCAGAGATTAAGTGAAAAACTAAGCCAAGACTCTTGGCTATGGCAGAATGCAGCTGACAAACACTTAAGCTAAGTCAAAAGAGATGTAACCAAAGTGAAGAATATCGTCAGAGATGGTATGTCGGTGGCCAGTTCGGAAGTAAATTTAGACTCTTAACCACTGTGAAGTAATTGAATGGAAACGGAAACGCTGTCATCACCAAATATGATGCGTAATTTTGGGGGCAGTGCTACGTTTTGCAAATGTAATATAGAAGGAGAACCTAATTAGGTACCACCAATTTCAAGTCTTTGTACCTGATAAGAATGGTGTGCATCCAGTCATGTTCATTAAAGATTATAGAAGAACAAGATTGGTTTTGGATATATTCAGGGAGATAGATCATTATGGGCAACAAATGTTGCTGAGTCTTCTAATAGTAACAACGACTTCGAACGTGTGTTCAAGCTAAGTACCGGTCAGTTACTGTCCAAGAAAGATTAAGGAAGGTCGTTTTTAAACTGGAACCTTTTCAAAACAAACAGGGAAATTCGAAAATATTTCGAGAAGCATCTCAACAAGAGAAAATATTAGGATAACCCCATACCATAGCGAGATTTTATCCGAATATTGAAGGTCAAACTGTCTATATATGTACAGAAAAATTAATTATGGTGTCGGAATCGAATCTTGAGGAGTTCATGTCAGTTTTAGAGTCCACTGACATGATAAGTTAAGATGACAAGGCATATTACCAAAACGGTAAAGATAGTAAGAACCCCAAACATAACAAAGGACACGAAAACTGTGCAGATGATTACAGCAATCAAGGTAATGGAGAGCTTAGCAATGGGACGAATAACATTGATAGTAGTAATAATTGTTGCAATTATTTGGTTAGAAATATATAGAGAAAAAACTACTGATTTATTCCAGTCTATGCCAACAGAAATAACAATCAGCAGTGGCAATCGTAGTCCATGAGTTACCGTAAGGGCATGAAGTGGCAGAACAATACTTCAAACGGAAATAATACAGCAGAGAGCAATTCACCACCAGTTACTCATTTGGAAGTTTAGCTTTGACCACACTTTACCCTGAACGGTTGGTCGGAGAATGGAAGAGGGCTGACGATAAAAAATTAGACTAATGTGATATGACAATGGACAAGATATGTAAGAGGAACTGTGACTGGTAACGTATGTTTCATAGTCAACCAAAGGCAGTGCCTCAGTCAGCAATATACATTGCAATAGGATATACTCCTGTGGTGGTTACAATCGATATAAGCCCTGCAGATAGTGTTATCTCCTATGATTCTTGTGAAAGATTATGTCAAACGATGGATGTGCCTACCTTGCCAGTCAGTAATGGCAGGATTGTAGGAGCTATTGGCACACTACCCCAAAATATGAAATGACAGTGATGCATACCTTTAAAGATAGAAAATATAAATTCATGAGCACATTCCTAATTGTAAATGCATTAATTGTATGCTGCATAGTCTGAATTGAATTCCTCTGTGAGAAGAAGGCTATAGCAAGCCTTTTTATGAGGAAGTGTATATTTTTGATTGATAGGTGTGAGGTGGCAACTGACCCTTTGGATACAGATTTAGGCCACGGAAAATATTGTGAGGAAATTAAAAATCAGTTCCTAGACAGGGAAAAGAATAATTCACACTTAAAACAATCAACAAGCTCAAAAACAAGCTCAATACTGATCAACAAATTAAGATGAAAATATTTAAGTCACATACCTTACTAAAGTCCAACAGGAAGATTTGAGTAATGTTTTATTGGAGTATGTAAATGTTTTTGAAGAGAAATATGGAGTGGTCAAGGGATATCTAAAAGATTTATCCTATGAACCATTTTGTTTGCTAGCGTACCTCATTCCCTCGTCTATCTTACTCATTCTCTGGTTTAAGTGATCTGCTGTCTCAAAAGTAATCAGGAAGACGGTATACTGTAAGGTTATTGAGCTGTTGTCTAATCCATATTTCAACCTCTTATCAGCAATAATCACCGGCCGCTGTGGCCGAGCGGTTCTAGGCGCTTCAGTCCGGAACAGCGCAGCTGCTACGGTCGCAGGTTCGAATCCTGCCTCGGACGTGGATGTGTGTGATGTCCTTAGGTTAGTTAAGTTAAGGTAGTTCTAAGTCTAGGGGACTGATGACCTCAGATGTTAAGTCCCATAGTGCTTAGAGCCATTTGAACCATTTTTTATCAGCAGTAACATTCGATTTGCAGTTGATGCCAGGGCACTTAATAGGATCGTTGTCCCAGTGAGAACCTGTCCTGAAAAGTTGGAAGAAGAGTTACAACGAATCCTCAGCGTTAACTACTTAACATCGCTAGATCTGAGAGATTCACACTGACAGGTTTGGTCAGATGAGCCTTCAAGATAACAAAAGAATTTTGTCTTTGCTGGCCATAGCCACCAATTAAAGGCGATGCCATTCAGACAACGCGAGTGGCAGTGTTTTTATAGCAGCATTTGATCGTGTGCTATATCCATATTTCTTAGAGCGAGTCATCTTGTATGTACATAACTTATTAATTGCCTTCCAAACTTGGGAGGAACATATTGAATCAGTAAAGAAAGTGTTGGACGAATTCCAGCAGTATGATGTGGTTGTCTAAGTCAGAGTTTGGAAAAGAGTGAATTAAGTTCTTGGGACATATTATTGCACACCAAGGATCATACCTGATGAAAGCAAAATAAAACGCAAAAAAATTTCTTGGTGCCACAGAAGAAGAAACAGCTCAAAATGTTCCTTGGTCTTGCCACATTTTATCGTTGCTTCCTGCCAGATCAGATACTAGATTCTGAACCACTTCAGAACTTGTTGAGAAAACAAGTACCATGGATTTGGTCGGCTGAATGTCAGTCGGCATACGAAAAAATCAAGGACGCTCTTGTCAATTCACAATTTTTGTATCATCCAGACACGTGGCAAGACTTTTTCTTCGTGATGGACGCCTCATACAATGATCTGGTGGCTTGTCTTTCTCAGATTAGAGACACAGATGACAAACCTACTATCCTATTGCGTTCACCAATCGCATATGGACTGCCTGTGAGTATCCTTATACAACAACATAATTAGAGTTCCTTGCCATTGTTTGGGCATTAATAAGTTCCATGATTATACCTAGCTGGCAGCCACACAAGAATTTATTGTGATTATCAGACACTTTCTGCTAGATCATAAATTGTTGCATGTTGTTCGATGATCATTGGCTATCCAGGAACAGGGTTTCGAGAAAATGTATGTAAAAGGTGAAAATAATTTAATAGCTGATACGCTATTATGCCTAGGAGAGGGACTGCGTGATATCAATGAACCCAGTAGTCAAAACCCCAAATCAAGATTTTATTGGTGAAGGGTAATATTTACCAACAATATTATCTAGAAATATGTAGAAATATGGGATTGCTACAGGATGATGACCCTACATGTGGAGAATTAAAAAGGCAGCTCATGCAAAACCCTATAGAGTCGGCAAGTAGGCATTATATTGTGCATAATGCTGTATTATTTTGTTGTTGTGACCCAAAGAATAGTAAGTGGTGTGTTTGATTTCTGGAAGCAATCCAGAAACTTATCTAGTACGCCTACAGAGCCTGGAGGCATTTTAGGGTGGCTAAATGTGCCTCCAAAATTATTGAGTATTGCTACTTTCCAAGTGTATGACAGAAGGTGCAACAATTGATACAAATGCATTTGCTGTGTTAGCAGTTGAAGCCTTCAAATTGAGGCTTAGAAGGAGAGTTACACCATATTATTGATAAAAAACTTCTACAGGTCATTGCCACAGACATTTGTGGACGCCTCAAGATTGCACATGCAGACATTCGATACATTGTTGCAGAATATGACCTGCTTCTAAAACATATTAAATTGTATAGTTTGAAGCTGGCAGTGCCCTAGTAATCTGCTGATTTATAGTGAATTACATTCCTCAAGTCGCCAAACCAAAGATTATCTTTTTTAATAATGCACAAAATTTCACTAGGAGGAAATGGAATCACGTTTTACAGATATGTGATATCAAACAAATACTCATATCATGGTACTACCCCAAAGCAATTCCCATAGATCAAGTGTCCAGGTAATTTAACAAGTTCATACAGATCTATTTCTCAAGTAAACAGACTGCATATATAGATTATTTGCTGTTATTTGAGGAAGTTTTAATAACTTATAACATATCTCCACACAGTGTACCCTAAATGAGCTAACAATTCACAGGACAGAGAACAATGAATGGATGAAACCATTACCCAATACCCTAAAAAATGTATCGCCCTTGGAGGGAAAGGTTAGCTGAGCTATGCTTGCACTCACACGAAAAGCATAGAAGGGCCTTCAACACAAAACTGTGGAGAACATAGAATTTCAAGGTAGGGAAAAGATACGTGTATGAACCCATAAATAAATCTTCTGAGTTGGCTAAACGCAACAAGAAGTGGCAATTTCTATACTCAGGCCTACATCGTTCTTGACACAGCTCACAAAGCTGTGTATCTTCTATCATGTCCTGGGGTCCTGGGCCAAAGGAATGTACACACAGAAAGAGCTCAATAAACAGAAAAATGAAGAAATGTGGAAACTTTTTTATGAATACATATAAAATTTTGTTTAGATGCCTGTGTAGACTTATAATTTGTCTATACCTTAATGGATAATCTATCTGTAACTAGATATCTAAGGATGAATGAATATATATATTAAACTGCATTATTGACAATTCATTCTTTTCCTCAAACTAATAACACCTGTGAGAAAGTGACAGCCTTAGTACTGAAGTAAGTTTAATCTGGCCACAAAGCCCATAAATTAGTTTTAAAGATATTATAAATGCTTATGTAGTAATTATTATTTTTGTTGTTTGTTGTTCATGAATGAAACAGAATGAAGTTTAGTCTAAATTTGTAATTATACTGATCATATAGATAGGTGATAAAGAATCATGAACAGCATGAATAGTTAACCAATACCAAATTCAATGAATTGATAAAATTTGATTGAAACTCTACACTGAGATATTCTGTTATGAATTAATCGAAAGTTGATAGAACTGTATTTGATTACATTCGCAGAATAATCCTTCCAGGCTGGATAAAGTATAGACTATTAGGACTTATAACTTGATGCATGTAGCTATTCCTTTGAAACAGTATATATCAATCAAACGTGTTGCGAGTTTTCCATGTCTGGAAGGATTAAGAGAACTAAAGTTTTCGGCAAGGGTAAAAATTATGAACAAAAAAATGAAATAAATAATAAAAAACAGAGGTGCAAAGAAGATTTGTTATACATTTAAGGTGTGTCTGGTTTGACCTAGTGTCAATACGGACAGTCTGTGAATGTCAGGGAATAACTGAAGATGGCTGCTTACATGCAATAGTGCAAATGGACACCTATTCAATTGCTATGTTGGCTCATGAATAACGAACAATTCTCAAGTGAACATGTCCTGAAGACAAGTAATGGACACCCACCATAGTGTCTATCAATGAAAAAGCAACGTGTCTTCTGAAGATTATGCAATTGTCGTCCAACTGGAACAGGACTGCGGTGAAATTATTTCACTGGCTAACTGACTGCATTGCTGCTGACGGGCGGCCGATCAACTGATTACCGATCTCTCAACAAACAACTACATGGACGCTAAACAGTGCATTTACTGGCAGTGCAAGCAGAGAACTTTTGAAGGACTGGTTAACACTAGCAAGCAATGATAACACTGGCCAAACTGATCCCACAGAGACCACTAATCTATTACACAGCCGATTAGAGAGCTGAACAGAGCATATTAGGGAGGGTCAAGACTCTACCTCAGACATTTCATTGCTTAATCCAGTTCATTCTTCTGGAGGAAGCTTTTAATGTAGTTGGCTGTGAATTATGTTTTTTGTGGTATGTTCCATGCTCTTTATCTTCTGGGCTGGAGTGGGGAGCTGGAAGTGTCTTCCAATGCAGCTGTACCTTCACAGCAGCGGACAAACCATGGCTAAAACTCAACCAACGATCTCCATCCAGTCGCCTCTACTGCTACTAAGAAGGTTAATATGATTATAAGTGCGCCATTATAAAACTTGTAACTAAACGATTTGCTATCAAAGATGAATAGCTAGTACATCAAATAACATATCTATATTTCATAATCTTACTTTCTTAATGAATGTTGCAGACTGTTGTACTTTAACAAAAATTATAGAAATTTTAATTTTTGCACATCGGTGGGTTTAAATTGAACTTTTGCTCCTATATTATATTGTATGAACTTTAATTCCTCACACCAAGTTGTACTTAAACCTGAAATTTTGCTCAGATGTCGCTGATAGTAATGTTTTAGTTCATCAGTCAATTTGTTTCACAAATTTTTTTTATAATATTTTGCCGAACTGTCAGTTACCATTATTCTAACTCGAAAATTCAAATCGTGATTAAAAAGTCGATTAAAACTAAAATTTTGTGAATTTCTTCTGCGAATAAATGTTTCATGAGATTGAAAGTCTCTTCTACGGCTTTTGCCAGTTTTTCATAAGACCGCGCCTAAACCAGGAGGCGTTTAAGTAATAATGTTCTGGCACAAAAAGCAAATAATCAACCTCATGACTAGCCGTTATTCGGTCATAGTACTGATCTTTGTAACTGCTCTATTGACTTCGACTGGAAATTATTCTTTGAGAACCAATATCTCAGATTGTACTAAATGTGGCTAAGATTTTTCAATAACTAAAATTTTAAGAAACCATAATAATAATGTATTTTCTAACGAATACTGTATTTTCTGAAATAACTCTGTGGTTATTCGCTATGTATTTCAAATGGTTCAAATGGCTCTGAGCATTATGGGCCTTTACTTCTGAGGTCATCAGTCCCCTAGAACTTAGTACTACTTAAACCTAACCAACCTAAGGACATCACACACATCCATGCCGAAGGCAGGTTTAGAACCTGCGGTCGTAGCGGTCGCGCGCTCCCAGACTGTAGCGCCTAGGACCGCTCGGCCACCTGTCCGGCTCCTGTGTATTCATCAGATTCGTTCAACATAATGTACAGCTCCAAGAGATCTTAGTAATTTTGAACAACTATTCAATGATAACTTACAAGAACAATTAACTATTTCACTAAACAAAGAACATCTGTATTTCAACTTAAACTGAACGGTTCAATACGTACGTTATTTCACAGCCTCAGTATTTTGCTGTTGGAGCGGATGTAACGACTGTTGTCATATTCACTACGTTTAAATGTGTCACATCTTCTGAAAGACGAAAACCGAATTTCGGAAACCAGTTTTCACTGTCGTCTTTACGCGTTAAGGTCTGAAGCGCATTTGCTAGACCAGTTAAATATGACGCCTGGAAAACAGTTCATACAGATTATGATCAGTCAGCACAATCGCTATTTGTCTACAAGTAGACGAGGTGTAAACAGCTTCAGTCTAATATTTTACTTATCCTTCACTGTACAAAAAGCCACTCCGTCCACATTAACGGAAAATCTTTAAAAACAAGACCAAAACTGATACCCCACGTACGTTTCAAAACCGGTTGCGTTTACATTGGAGCGAAAACTGATAGCGGATTTGGAAAATCGGCAACCAGAAGCGATTTCCAGAATCTATTTTGAAGTGACTACATGACCACCCAGGGCGGTACTGGGCAATCGTTTAACGAAATCTTGTTTTGGGAGCCCCATGTAAACGGGTGGTTGTAAGAAGATTCTATCTGTTTTCTACACTGATCTGCTGTGCGCAGTATTTGTGATGTTTGCTGCACACGACGAACAATCAAGGAACGTATATCTGCGATACTATATTAACTCTTTGTACTTGGTCGACTCTCGTAATAGACGCAACATAATGATCTATATGGTAAAATACTTACTCCCTCTTGTTCTGATGACCGTTGAGAAACGTATGATGCAATATAATCTCTGTAATAAATCCAACATTACGTAATTTCTTTCATTCGATTACATCATAAACCTTCCTTGAATCTAATGAGAACTAATGAATTATTTATGCACGCAGCTATTTTCATTACCATGTGAGTGAAGTACTTACCTGTGTCTCTCTCTGTGGTAGGTAAAAGAATGAAGTATGTACTTTTTGTTACCTTGTCTAGAGTGAATTCCAATAATGAATACTAGTGCATCGGAGGAGTTGTATCCTCCGCTTCAGTTTCTCTGATTTTTAGTCCGATAGCCACGGTCGTAATATAGTTGAACAGATTCCAATTTATAATTACTTCCGACACCAGGTGAGACGGACGGAACGTTGCACTTTTGCGTTCCGTTCGCAAAGTAAGGGGAGACTTACTTTATCAGGAAGAACTGGTGAATGTCTTTAAATCATTCTATATATGCGGTGTATGACTACACTCTTAAACTTACTTGATAGTGTCTCTGACAGACCAGAATGCAGGAATGGCGAAACTGCGCTATGGATAATGAAGTAAATTAGCGGCAGGCTTTTAGTGGTTCCAGAGCTCCCCTGACCAAAAGTGCTGTAATTCTTACATTATTTTGGTATGGTTATTGATGCACTATGTGTTCGTACCGGCTCCAAGACCAACATACCCGAACTAACGGCTGCAGACGAGACTGAAGATAACGTAATGGCCATAGAGACATTATAATCTTATGAATTTCCACGATTCACACTGAGGTTTTTGAGCCACTAACTATTAACATTTAGCAAGACCTTGTGTTCATACCTCATCGCAAACAATTGTTAAGCACCTGAGTGCTATTAATATCTCACTCGCTGAACGGCATTTTCATAATCACCGTCGAGGAACAAGCTACCTCTTGGAAATGGGTGTGGCACGATTTAACTGCTCACGCCAAGGGATCTACGCTTCTTAGTAGTCTCTCAATTGTTGCGAATGAACTCCAGATAATTTTTTTATGACACGATTTCATTACATTTGTTTTTAGTATCAGGGTATTACTATAGCGTACACTCAGGTGGCAGTTTATATGCACATGTAGTGGAAGAAGTGTGAGGAAATACGCGTCATTTCAATGTTTTTATTGCAGTAATGAAAATTTAACAAGTGTCAAAGTACAACATTCATTTTCAGAAACGTGACGTAGTCTCAGAAATAACTGTTGTTGTCCCCCCTATTACACGTGATATTAAACAAAATGTATAGTTTTTGATTAGCTCTCTTCCTATCGTATCTGATCGCTCTGTCCCTCTCAAGATTTTGTATTTACATATTTTCCTTTCTAATATTACTTTATTTCCAGTTGATACATTGTATGTACGCTTCAAACGGTCGAAGGTTTAACCATTTTAATAGCCTCGTTTCTAAAGAATGCTTCCTTCCAAAACCTCAGACTTGAGGATTCTTTTCTTAATGCTTGGACAATGAGACCAGTAGCACTTTCCTTCTTTTTTACTTCTACTCTAATTTGTTAAGAGCTTTTTCACCCGTTGATTTCACAATGATTGAAAGTTAACCATTTTGTATGCTGTTTTCGCTTGCGGGTATTGCGGGTATTGGAGATGTGTACCGTAAACATTTAAAATGCTCAGCGGAAGATAATTTGACAGAAAGCACGTCTTTGTAATTCGAAGCTTCAGGTTTGCGAGATGTAACAGAATTAAAGACGGCTCGCTCTGCACTGGGCCATTTCCATAGCTTTGGCAGACTAGATCAATCCAAAAAGTTTCAGGACTGGATTAGTAAAAAAAATAGGTGTTCTACATAATCTCCCCCACATGCAACGTACAGAACATTCATAGCAACATGTGAAATTGTGAAAAAAAGTCCTTCTACGGGACGTTGTTCAACTCTTGTTTTGCGTTGGCTTGAATGTCGATCATGTCGTGAGTTGGCCCTTCATGTGAATTTCTACACTTTATTGTTTTGTCGTTGACAGTACCAAGTCTCGTCATACGTGATGATTTTTTGCAGGAAAGAATTGTCTGCGTGTTGCATTTCAATTAAATAGTGGCAGACGACACGCGTCATTGTTTCTGTTCGGGAGTCAACGTGTGCGAGACAAGTTTCTCTCACACTTTTCTCTTCTTCAAAATATTCTGGAGAATGATTTGTCCACTTGATTTAGAGATGTTCCGTTCGTTGGTACGCTGCGATTTGTGACGCAACAACGTAGAAACACTACGACCGCACGTCCAGTGCTTAACCCTTTCATGGATAAAATTCATTTTTTACAGATTTTTAAAATATTAAGGTGATAACGTTTTCTTTTCAGTCCCATTATTATATTTTCACCACCAAAATATCTTTCAAGCTCTCCATTTTTTCACAACAGGAAGTGGGACACATATGTCCCATGAACCAACGCGAGATACCTTTTCTGCTGACTGACTGATTTTGTAATTTTATTTTTTTTAGCCATAAACTGGATTTTGTGGAGAATAAAATAACTATAAATTATACATGCATGTAATCTTTTTATTTGTGTAGAGCCAATGTAAAAAATATTCATTACATTTCAGTTTTCATGATACATGACCAATACTTGCAAAACTTTACATTCCATGAGTCTTGGAAAAACATGGTGAGGTACAAAGTGGTACACCACAAGCAGTGCAAACAACTTTTGTTGTCAGAATGAGATTTTCACTCTGCCGGGGAGTGTGCGCTGATATGAAACTTTCTGGCAGATTAAAATTGTGTGCCGGATCGAGACTCGAACTCGGGACCTTTGCCTTTCGGGGGCAAGTGCTCTACCAACTGAGCTACCCAAGCACAACTCGCGCCCCATCCCCACAGCGTTACTTCTGCCAGTATCTCGTCTCCTACCTTCCAAACTTTACAGAAGCTCTTCTGCGAACCTTGCAGAACTAGCACTCCTGCCTTTGCAGTGCAGTCCTGATATTTTCTCAGGTTCAGTACAGTTGTCCCTAGATGGCAGCACCGTGCAGAGCTGGGTAACATATATCCCAACACTCGAACTGGCGCTCAAAGGTAGTGATATGACCCATCAACTACGAAAGGGTTAACAAGGTCAGCACACAACTGACTGCCCGAATACACACTATTGTTTACAATTGTTAGTTCGAGCTAGTACTGCAGTTGCTGTGCTGACATCGCTTTAAACGCCAGAAAAAAAGAAATCAGTCTTGCAACTATATGGACCGACGGTGTACACAGGCAGTCTACTTTCACGACTTTAGAGGAGAAATAAAGTCAATATCGATTACCTTAATATTTTCTAAACACTGTGGGCTGACAAATCAGCGAAGTAATGAAAAACCTCATTATCCCAAATGTGTCCAGTGACTGATAGTAAAATACAAAAATTTGGTAACTGGGAAATTTTTTTGTCTGGTGTGCATACTTTTAATACTTTTCTTACTTTGTAATGACATAAAATGGGACAGTTGTTAAGGTGTATGTCTGCAGATTGAAGTCACAAATGAAAATTTGTACCAAGGCCAGGATACGAGACCGGGTCTGTCGTTTACTGGGCAGGTTCGCTAACCACTACGCCATCCCGATGAGGTTCTACTCCAGCGCAGCTGGAGAGACTCTGTAATGCTCTTCGTGTTTAGAGGAAATACCAGCAGTCTGAGACGTGAATAAGAATATAGACTGAGGAGGGAAGCATGCCAGGGTAGTCCGTGCAGTTGCGAAAAGCCATTGTGCTAGGGTGGCGTAGTGGTTAGTGCATCTGCCTAATAAGCTGGAGACGTGGGTCCGAATCTCGGCTATGGAACAAATTTTCATTTGTCGCTTCAGTCTGCATACGTACATCATAGATGTTTGACACTTAAGAATCTTTCTGGAACCATATAGTTTCATTTGAATTGTAAAGGTGGTTTCGCATTCATAAATTTCATAATTTATTTAGAAGAGTCCCATGTACTCGAATCATAGCCTATATTCATCATTACTTATGGTCTTTCCCAATTTCAGTACACTTATAACATCTGATGGCACGAGCCGTCTCTTCTCTGTTAGAGAAGCAGCACACTGCACCGTCTTGAAAGTGGCAGTAGATACCATCGGGTAAACTGAAGTTTATGGGAGGTTCGATTTCCGCCAGAGACGGTGATAAGTGTCGGCAGGCAGTGAAGCGAGACGAGCCCTCCCGGTCAGGCCCCATGGGGGTAGTCTTCCGTGGAGCTGGAGGCGCACTTAATGCGGCCCCGAGCTATTAGCTGTCCCCGGGCTGCGGCGACTAATGACGCCAGACAGGCAGGCCCGCTGCACGCGACGCGACGCGACGCGACGCCGACCGGCAGCATAGCGCGCCGGTGCCAGCCGCCGTCTGACACGGCGACGCGCCAGAGCGACGACATCTGCCTGCAAGCGAGCACGCTCTACCGGGAGTCGCCAGAGACTCTTCGCTGTGCAGCGTCGCCCTCACACAGAGTAACAAAGAAAAACGACAACTTTAAAATGTTTCGTGGCAGTCAGTCATAGAGGAAAAGGATCGTGAACTTGTGATGTAACGACACCAAAACGCATAATTACACTACAAAATTTTTAAATTTTTTCTTGACTATACTGAGTCTTAAATATTGATATCACGATAATGGATCCTGACTTGTAAATGAAGATCGTAATACTGTGTTGACGTCTTTGATCTGACATATCCGAAAGTTTATGATGAGGTGTCTCAAAACTGATATAGCCGAAACCTTCCAGAAAATGATACGCCCAGTCCATTAATAAGAAAACCATACATTTCACAAGTCTTCCTACTGTCAATTATGCTCCAATTGCTTAGGAATAAACATAACAAGCTGGATGGCAATTAAAAGAGTCGAAGAAAATGATAGGGAAGCAGTAGTCTAGAAAGGTGTTTAGCTTATCTCCGACGTTATTCAATCTGTACATTGAGCAAGCAGTAAAGTAAAGCAAAGAAGAATCTGGAGCAGGAATTAAAGTTCAGCTTCAAGAAATAGAAACTTTGAGGTTTGACGATGACATTGTTACTCTGTCAGAGACAACAAAGAAGAGAAATTGAAAGGAATGGGTAGTATCTTGAAAGAAGGATACAAGATGAACATCAACAAAAGCAAAACAAGGATAACAGAAGGTAGTTGAATTAAGTCAGGTGATGTTGAGTAAAGGAAACGAGGCACTTAAAACAGTAAATAAGTTTTGGTATTTGAGCAGCAGAATAACTGATGACTGCCGAAAGTAGAGAGCATACAAAATGTAGACTGACAATGACAAGAAAAGTGTTTCCGAAGAAGAGAAATGCGTTATCATCGAATATAGATTTAAGTGTCAGGAAGTCTTTCCTGAAAATATTTGAATGGGTTGTAGCCACGGATGGAAGTAAAACGTCGAAGGTGAACAGTTTAGACAAAAAAGAGAATAGAAGCTTTTGAAATGTGGTGCTACAGAAGAATACTGAAGATTAGATAACTAGATGACATAAATAACGAAGAGTTGTTGAATGGAATTGGGGAGAAAAGAAATTTGTGACACAACCTGACTAGACGAAAGGAATCGATATGGGACACATTCTAAGAGATCAGGGGTTCACCATTTAGTAGTGGAGGGAAGTGTGGGAGGCTAAATTCGTAGAGGGAGAGCAAGAGATGAATACAGTAAGCCAATTCAGAACGATGTAGGTCACAGTAGCGTGCACAGGATGAAGTAGCGTGGAGAACAGCATCAAACCATTCTTTGGATTGAAGACTGCTGCAACAATTTGTTTCACGATTAGAAACTTCACATTGGAGGTCAAAAATAATATAAACAAATAGCACTCTTAGACTAAAAATAAATGTGCACACAGCCCTAGAACATGCGTCATACTTACGCAAGTATTTAGTATGTACCCACCAAATTTATGTGACATACACAGAAAATTGTGCTCTATCTGTTGAATTATTCATTATTATCACATTTACTATATGTCGTCGTCGTAACTGCCGTCTGCTTCACGTCTGCTGTGCAGCGAGCTACCTTAATTTAAGTATTAACTGTATTTTTCTTACTTGTCACTTCTTCTTCCGTGTGTATTTGCTTTTAGGAAGCTTTAATTGTCTGGTGCTATTAATAGTGTTCCATAGATTTCGTGTTTGTTTTGAATACAGTCAGAGAGTCCCTTTAGTCAGCCATAGTGCCAGTAGAGTCAGTGTCGTCGTAACTGCCGTCTGCTTCACGTCTGCTGTGCAGCGAGCTACCTTAATTTAAGTATTAACTGTATTTTTCTTACTTGTCACTTCTTCTTCCGTGTGTATTTGCTTTTAGGAAGCTTTAATTGTCTGGTGCTATTAATAGTGTTCCATAGATTTCGTGTTTGTTTTGAATACAGTCAGAAAGAGTCCCTCTAGTCAACCATAGTGCCAGTAGTGCTAGTGTTTGTTTTCAATATAGTCCAGAGACAGGTAGTGCAATTTTCATTGTTTTCTACAAGAAGTGGCCAGCAACCCCAGTTTAGTGAATAAACAGCCGCCTTTAGTGAATTAGCAGTCTAGTTAAAGGTTGAACAACTCTCTTCAGTAAATTGATTCTTAGGATGGATAGGATGTGTGACTGCTGTGTACGGACGCAGGAGGAGCTGGCCACTGTTCGCGAACAGCTGAGCGTGTTGATGGCCGCGGTCAGCCGTCTTCAGGCTGCTGCCTCGGAGTGTAGCGGCAGTGGGGAGTCTGGTGCGTCGCAGGGTACACCCCAGGTGTTACATGCTTCACACACTGTCCCTGCTGTCGAGACATCTTCGCCGGTACCGGGCGCGGTTGGGCCACCCTCTCCCCAAGGGGAGTGGCGGGTTCAGCGGCGTTCGCGGCGCACGAGGCGGAGGGACAATGTGGAGGCTGGCCGTGTGGCATCGCCCGCTCTGCCTGTGAGTGGACTTGTGGCTGCTTCTTCAGCAAGGTCCGAGCAGGCACAGGGGGGGAGGGGTTTATTAGTTATTGGGAGCTCCAACGTTAGGCGGGTGATGGAGCCCCTTAGGGAAATAGCGGGAAGGTCGGGGAAGAAGGCCAGTGTTCACTCTGTCTGCTTGCCGGGGGGCCTCATCCGAGATGTGGAGGAGGCCCTACCGGCGGCGATAGAGAGCACTGGGTGCACCCGACTGCAAATTGTTGCTCATGTCGGCACCAATGACTCCTGCCGTCTGGGTTCAGAGGTCATCCTCAGTTCGTACAGGCGGTTGGCGGAATTGGTGAAGGCGGAAAGCCTCGCTCGCGGGGTGGAATCAGAGCTAACAATTTGTAGTATCGTTCCCAGAACCGATCGCGGTCCTCTGGTTTGGAGCCGAGTGGAAGGCTTAAACCAGAGACTCAGACGATTCTGCGGAGATCTGGGGTGCAAATTTCTCGACCTCTGCTATCGGGTGGAGAAATGTAGGGTCCCCCTGAATAGGTCAGGCGTGCACTACACGCCGGAAGCGGCTACAAGGGTAGCGGAGTACGTGTGGAGTGCACATGGGGGTTTTTTAGGTTAGAGAATCCCCTCCCTAGGCCCGACAAGACGCCTCCTGGGACGCGGCAAGGTAGGAGTAGGCAAAATGCAACAGGGAATAACAATATTAATGTGCTAATAGTAAACTGCAGGAGCGTCTATAGAAAGGTCCCAGAACTGCTCTCATTAATAAACGGTCACAATGCCCATATAGTACTAGGGACAGAAAGTTGGCTGAAACCAGACGTAAACAGTAATGAAATCCTAAACTCAGATTGGAATGTATACCGTAGAGACAGGCTGAACAGTGAAGGGGGAGGCGTGTTTATAGCGATAAGAAGTGCAATAGTATCGAAGGAAATTGACGGAGATCCGAAATGTGAAATGATTTGGGTGAAGGTCACGGTTAAAGAAGGCTCAGACATGGTAATTGGATGTCTCTATAGGCCCCCTGGCTCAACAGCTGTTGTGGCTGAGCACCTGAAGGATAATTTGGAAAATATTTCGAGTAGATTTCCCCACCATGTTATAGTTCTGGGTGGAGATTTTAATTTGCCAGATATAGAATGGGAGACTCAAACGTTCATAACGGGTGGCAGGGACAAAGAATCCTGTGAAATTTTTTTAAGTGCTTTATCTGAAAACTACCTTGAGCAGTTAAACAGAGAACCGACTCGTGGGGATAACATATTAGACCTTCTGGTGACAAACAGACCCGAACTATTTGAAAAAGTTAACGCAGAACAGGGAATCAGCGATCATAAAGCGGTTACGGCATCGATGATTTCAGCCGTAAATGGGAATATTAAAAAGGGTAGGAAGATTTTTCTGTTTAGAAAAAGTGACAAAAAGCAGATTTCAGAGTACCTGTTCGCTCAACACAAAAGTTTTGTCTCAAGCACAGATAGTGTTGAGGATCAGTGGACGAAGTTCAAAACCGTCGTACATTATGCGTTAGATGAGTATGTGCCAAGCAAGATCGTAAGAGATGGGAAAGAGCCACCGTGGTACAACAACCGAGTTAGAAAACTGCTGCGGAAGCAAAGGGAACTTCACAGCAAACATAAACATAGCCAAAGCCTTGCAGACAAACAAAAATTACACGAAGCGAAATGTAGTGTGAGGAGGGCTATGCGAGAGGCGTTCAATGAATTCGAAAGTAAAGTTCTATGTACTGACTTGGCAGAAAATCCTAAGAAATTTTGGTCTTATGTCAAAGCGGTAGGTGGATCAAAACAAAATGTCCAGACACTCTGTGACCAAAATGGTACTGAAACAGAGGATGACAGACTAAAGGCCGAAATACTAAATGTCTTTTTCCAAAGTTGTTTCACAGAGGAAGATTGCACTGTAGTTCCTTCTCTAGATTGTCGCACAGATGACAAAATGGTAGATATCGAAATAGACGACAGAGGGATAGAGAAACAATTAAAATCGCTCAAAAGAGGAAAGGCCTCTGGACCTGATGGGATACCAGTTCAATTTTACACAGACTACGCGAAGGAACTTGCCCCCCTTCTTGCAGCGGTGTACCGTAGGTCTCTAGAAGAGCGTAGCGTTCCAAAGGATTGGAAAAGGGCACAGGTCATCCCCGTTTTCAAGAAGGGACGTCGAACAGATGTGCAGAACTATAGGCCTATATCTCTAACGTCGATCAGTTGCAGAATTTTGGAACACGTATTGTGTTCGAGTATAATGACTTTTCTGGAGACTAGAAATCTACTCTGTAGGAATCAGCATGGGTTTCGAAAAAGACGGTCATGTGAAACCCAGCTCGCGCTATTCGTCCACGAGACTCAGAGGGCCATAGACACGGGTTCACAGGTAGATGCCGTGTTTCTTGACTTCCGCAAGGCGTTCGATACAGTTCCCCACAGCCGTTTAATGAACAAAGTAAGAGCATATGGACTATCAGACCAATTGTGTGATTGGATTGAGGAGTTCCTAGATAACAGGACGCAGCATGTTATTCTCAATGGAGAGAAGTCTTCCGAAGTAAGAGTGATTTCAGGTGTGCCGCAGGGGAGTGTCATAGGACCGTTGCTATTCACAATATACATAAATGACCTGGTGGATGACATCGGAAGTTCACTGAGGCTTTTTGCAGATGATGCTGTGGTGTACCGAGAGGTTGTAACAATGGAAAATTGTATTGAAATGCAGGAGGATCTGCAGCGAATTGACGCATGGTGCAGGGAATGGCAATTGAATCTCAATGTAGACAAGTGTAATGTGCTGCGAATATACAGAAAGATAGATCCTTTATCATTTAGCTACAAAATAGCAGGTCAGCAACTGGAAGCAGTTAATACCATAAATTATCTGGGAGTACGCATTAGGAGTGATTTAAAATGGAATGATCATATAATGTTGATCGTCGGTAAAGCAGATGCCAGACTGAGATTCATTGGAAGAATCCTAAGGAAATGCAATCCGAAAACAAAGGAAGTAGGTTACAGTACGCTTGTTCGCCCACTGCTTGAATACTGCTCAGCAGTGTGGGATCCGTACCAGATAGGGTTGATAGAAGAGATAGAGAAGATCCAACGGAGAGCAGCGCGCTTCGTTACAGGATCATTTAGTAATCGCGAAAGTGTTACGGAGATGATAGATAAACTCCAGTGGAAGACTCTGCAGGAGAGACGCTCAGTAGCTCGGTACGGGCTTTTATTGAAGTTTCGAGAACATACCTTCACCGAAGAGTCAAGCAGTATATTGCTCCCTCCTACGTATATCTCGCGAAGAGACCATGAGGATAAAACCAGAGAGATTAGAGCCCACACAGAGGCATACCGACAGTCCTTCTTTCCACGAACAATACGAGACTGGAATAGAAGGGAGAACCGATAGAGGTACTGAAGGTACCCTCCGCCACACACCGTCAGGTGGCTTGCGGAGTATGGACGTAGATGTAGATGTAGATGAGGTACTTGTTAAGCAATCAATATAAGCCTCAAATACGGTACTATACGCCATTCCACAGTAAGATAATATTGATACCCAAAAGTTGCCTACAGGCCAGCCACACAGCTGTGTACCACGGGTTGCTGCCCTTCCCACATGCCAGCAACACAACCGCTGGACATTACACATTGCATTCTGGCTAAATTTCGAGGAGGAAAGAGGAACTCATACAGCTACAGATATGTCTGCACCATACAAAAATATTGCAAAGTGGCCTCGAAGTTATGTGTCTAACTCTGTGCACATGGACAAAACAGTTTTTCAATTAAATGAAAAAACATTTCTCTTATTAACATAAGTGATGCGGTATGGAAACTGCCAATTTTTTATGTGGCTACTAGACTGAAAAATACCTAACAAATAATCTGCTTTTTGTTTAACAGTCCGGTTGATGTTGATAAGAAAATATAAGATTGTGATTCCCTATTGCGCGTATCTTATCTTTGTATTAGTATCGGAAATTAAGTATAATTGTAAATAGTTCCTACCCATTGCTGGTCGACTTTATAGTACAATTAGAAAAAACAAAATAAAGAAATTTCTGTAGTTCTCTCTAACTTGCCATAAATAACCTAAAAATAGCCCAGCAAGAAAATCCCAGTTTTATATATGTATCGTTTTGTGTCTTCTCTATCTCATTTTTAAGACCTCAATATTCTTTCTTCAGCGTACATAAGAGTATTACATGTATATGTACAAGCCATCCATATTTAAGAATTTCAGTCAGAAAAATGATAAACTGTTCCTATTTTTCCTAGTCTACAGTTATAGCTTTAAAGAATTATATGCAGTGTTGTTTTAAAGAAGTTCAAGATCTCTAATATTTACAATTTTCCCTAACAGTTACCGTTTCTCTTTCATAACCAGACTATTTTGGTGATTTTATATCATACCCTATAAATTAATAACTGGAATACTATGTTAAAATAAGTTGTTCAGTTCCAACAAGTGTTCAGCTTCCAAAGGAACTACACTATGCCGCATTTGCATTTGCAGTAGACACTCAAGTAAGGTGAGAAATTATGTTGCCTTGTCCCCTGTCGCATTTCCCTGACGCACTTTTAGTGGCGGGGGCAGAACATAGTCGAGGTAGAGTCAGGCTGAATGGCAGGTCATAGATGCACGAACTGTGTGCGTTAATGTATAGAAGTGAAACACTTGGTTAAATACTAATATCAGTAATTTGCCATCGTTTTCAAATCAAATTTGGACGATGGAGAGTATTTAACAATGTTCTGAGTTGAATAAGGCTAATTAGCAGAAAGTGAAGTTCTGTAAATGACACCCTCAAGCACACAACAAAAATTTGCATTTATGTGCGATGACATGTTAATCAAATTGCCTACGAAGGCGAGTGGAAACGATTTGCACAGTTATAAGTCGTCTCTGAAAAGTATTAGTCGCAGATGCAAGAACTTCCGCACATATCTCGTGGTGAAATAATTACACCACAAGAAGATCAAGAACAGTGGCTCTGGTTGGCAACATTCAAGAACAGTGGCTCTGGTTGGAAACACTGAGAGCCATTAATAATCCATGATATCTAAGAGTGAAGAAACTGTTTAACATATTCTTCATCGCCAACAACGACCGTTCAACTGTTATAAGGCAAGAATCTTTATGTAATGTAATATTAACTCTGTGGAAGTAGTAACAGTAATTTCAGTGCATATGTTCTATTTCTTGGATTTTGAACAATATTGTTAATTTAATTTCAGTAGTTATATATTTAAAAGGTACCTATGAACACTCATAATCTTTTTTCTTAGTCATTGTGAAAAGAAGTATTTTGTTGCTTAACAATGTTTTCACAAAAAGTAGAAATATGAAATGACAATGTCAACAACTCCTCATACTGAGCACTGAGTATAGCTAAATATCACTAATGAAATCGTATGAAATGAAGATGTTGCCTTTTTCAAATTGTTATTGTTAAATTTGTTTGTAACAAATTCAATATTTAACGCAAATTGTTTTCAATGAGTACGTGACATTATATTACAAAATGGTAGCCAGTATGGTACGTAATGACAGTGTTTGCTTGGTTCCAACTTTTCGACAATAAAGGAAAAGCTTGCATTAAAGTAATTCTTTTCATTACAAAAGAATCTCCACATTTTCTCTCGTCAGAACTAACGACCGTCTTATTTATTTTAGTATTTATTTCAGAAGGTTGTGTTACTGGTAAGTTAACTGCTGCTTTCATCCGGCACTGATTAATTATGCTTTGTCTGGTGGGTATTTCTAACAAGAGAACATTCCCAAGCAGGCGCGGCTGTTAATTAAAGGCTCTGAGGCGGATCCGCCCAAAAAATATATTAAAATTTTTTCTCAATAACGTGTTACAGAATTTAAATTATCAGAAAGCAGTTTGCATATTCCACTCACTGATTTAATTAATGGTGATCATCGTTTTTGGAACTGTTGATATGTGATATCAAGCGACGTTTTTTGAACAGTTATACCTAGCCTTAAGGCCTCAGAATTCCGCTTAACTCTATGTAGCAGAGGTTTTTTTTGGGGGGGGGGGGGCTTCCTCGGAGTACAGCTCTAACGCGCATCCGGAAGGCTCTGGTGTTTCAGTCTAAGGGTGTCCTACGAACCTACACACAATTTTCACGTTCAATTGCTTGCATCAAAAGGGAATGAACAGAGTTACTGAAACTTTGATACGCAATCCCTGTCTTTGTATGTCTCCATTATGCCTATTAGTGTCACTAATAGACGTGTAGTATTATTGCTTTTATAGTGTTTCAGATATTTTTTTGTTTCCTCCATTGGCTATTCTATCCACCTTTCAACGTGTTTTATGCATAGGTTTCATGAGTTTTACGTTTTTGAGAATAACAGCAGAATACCACCAGTCCGAAAACAACACAGTGGGAATTCAGTGTTAGTGTTGGAGTTAGCTTTTTATGTCATTTAGCTGTTGATTATGAAAGAGAAAGAAGAGACAGTATGTAAAGATCAAATATGGTTCACATGGCTCCGAGCACTATGGGACTTAACAGCTGTGGTCATCAGTCCCCTAGAACTTAGAACTACTTAAACCTAACTAACCTAAGGACATCACACACATCCATGCCCGAGGCAGGATTCGAACCTGCGACCGTAGCAGTAGCGCGGTTCCGGACTGCGCGCCTAGAACCGCGAGACCACCGTGGCCGGCAGTATGTAAAGACTAGAGTGTGATATTGTCCCTCTCAAGAGTTCTGACTGATAAATGTCGCAGCCTTAGCCAGTACGAAAACATGAGTCGCGCCTGTTCCCAAGTGTCAATAAACGACCTTGATGAAACTTGGCGGATGTACAGAGGGGGAAAAATAGCGCAACACATATTTTTTGTTTGTGCCCAGTTTCACTTTTAAGAAGTAAAACACACCCCTAAAGGTAATTTGGCATTTTAGGTTTAGAGGAATAGCTTCGAAACAATGATAATTAAGAAATGTTTTTCGTATAAAAGTTGATATGCAGTTAACGTTCTTGAGAACTCTGTTATCAACTTTTGTAATAAATTGAAACTTTGCAAAATACCTCATTTTGAAAAATGAAAACTCGTGTTACAAAATAAAAGATGCTTCCAAGCCACATACATCTCTGTGTAATAAAGTTGTTTTCTGAAACACCAATTTTGGAAAACAATATGTACACAATGTGCTGTTGGAGTATTCTCAACATACGTAATTAAAATAGCTGAACATACACTACTATTCTAATTATTTATTTTACTTACATTTGTTTTTGTTTTAAACTGTTATTTTATGTCTCACATTCAGGATATGTATTGTTCTTTGTTCAAGAAATGTTCAAAGGTGTGTGAAATTTTATGGGACTTAACTGCTAAGGTCATCAGTCCCTAAGCTTACACACTACTTAACCTAAATCATCCTAAGGACAAACACACACACCCATGTCCCATGCCCGAGGGAGGACTCGAACCTCCGCCGTGACAGCCGCACAGTCCATGACTGCCGCGCTTTAGACCGCTCGGCTAATCCCGCGAGGCTTTGTTCTTGGTATAATCATTTCATATATGTGTATTTTGTTAATTTAAAATACTAAGTAATTAATTATTATGACTGAAAATAATAATAATAATAATAATAATGATAAATTTGTAAAGAAATGCTTAGAACATAACGTTTCTTTACACCATGCACATAAAATGAAAGAAATTTCTTTACGTAATATACACGAAGGAGAAACCAATATGAAACAAAATTCAGCAGAATTTCGAATTGTCACAGGTGATCCTCTAAATATTCTGATTTGTATCAGGCATGTTTCAGTACATTGGTAAGCCTTGCCGAAGATAACTGATTGTGTACTACTAACTGCAGTTTGGTTATATTGTTCCTCAAGCGGAGGCTGACTTCGTAATCATTCAATAGAACTAGATATGAAAGACTTCTCATAAATTTCTTCCAACATCGAAAGCTGTATACGTCCCACAGTTGCACCTATGCCATCGAGACCTTTGAGATCATCTGATTAACAAGTTCCTTGTCCTCAGGTACGATGCTTTTAACGGTTCTTTCACACTGACCACCGCAACACTAACAATAATACAGACATTACTTATTCACTGGGATAAAAAACATCTTACAAATTCATTTTGACTTGGCCCGACATTTGTTAACCCGATTTCGATGCTGTCACTAGATTATTTGAGGCTTCAAAAAGAGATTGTCGAACTCTCGGTCAAAACGCTAGTTTCTTTTAGAACTATGAAAACGCAGGTGGTCAGCGTGAAAAGTGAGCGATGTTCCCGAAGACAAGAAACGTTTGGTCACCCCAAAGGGCTCGATGGCATAGTTACAACCGTGGGACGTATGCAGCATATGACCTTGGAAGACCGTTGTGAGAAGTTTTATGTCTAGTGAATGATTATGATGCCAATCTCTTCTTCAGAAACAATATAGTGAAGTTGCAGTCGCTAGTACACAATCAATTCCCTTCGCCAAGACTTACCGATGTACTGAAATATGACTAATGCAAATCAGGGTATTTAGAGGACCACCCGTGACAATTTGAAATCTTGTTGAATTTTGTTTTATTTTGGCTTCTGCGTCGTGTATATTACGCAAAGAAATTGCGTTCATTTTATGTATATGGTGGAAAAAAGATATGTTTTCAGCATTTACTCATAGATTATCATTATTCTAATTTTTTTATTGCAATAATGAGTTATTTATAATTTTCAGTTAACAGAATAAATGTATGTGAAATGGTTATCTAAAGAACAAAAAAATCCATGAATATAAAACTTCAAACAAGTGTTTAAATAGAAAAAACAAATATAACTAAAATAAATAATTCGAGCAGTAATGAATGTTTGGATATTTTAATTAGTTATGTTGAAAATGCTCGGCAGTAGATTGCGTGTGGCTTATTTTTCGAAAATGGTATTTCGGAAAGCAGTTTATTAGACAGCGATGTATGTGGCTTGAAATCATCTTTAACTTATCTTGTAGCAAGAGTTTTCATTTTTCAAAATTAATTAATGGTGGTGAGGTATTCTGCAAAACTTCAAATTATAACAGAAGTTGATCATAAAGTTTTCAAGAACATTAATTGCGTATAAAGTTTTATATGAAAAACATTTTTTATATCTCATTGTTTCGACAATGTTTCCACAAAACCTAAAATGTCATATTACCTTACGGGTCTGTTCTACCCCTTAAAAGTGAAATTGGATGTACACAAAAAATATTGCACTGTTTTTCCTACTCTACACACCTCCAAGTTCCATCTAGGTCGTTAACTGACACCTGGGGATGTTCCACTGTCAATTATAAATAACACAGTTTGGTGCTAACGGCGATAATCACAGTTCATTCGCGTAAGAATTGTCGCTGTTGCTTATAGCATTCAATGAAGTTCACTGTAGTCAGAGTCATAACGTCCACTTCGAAAGTCAGTTTATATCGTGACTGAAAATTGAGAAAGCGGCCATAAATTTTCGTGTGTTTCTGTGTAACACGAGAAAACCGCAAACGCCATGTCCTGCACGCCCACTAACTGACGCTGTTCGACCGCAACTATTGACATCGCTCTAGTATCACAGTTCGTACAGCCTGCGGCATATTACATTTTGTTTTACACAGCGTATTTCACAAAAGTGTTGCAAGAAATATGAAACATACTTCGAACTTTCGAATACTGAATTAACAAGGGATTTATGTTGCAATACAAATAAAGCAAAACGTAGTCACATTTCATACAAAGGAAAAAAAGAAAAAAATATTCTTAGCCGTCTAAGATATACATACTCAGTAAAAGAAAGCAAAAGAAAAGCAAGAAGAACACATTTATCTACCGCAGTTAACAACATGTAATTTAGGTTAATTGTGTTTCTAAAATGTATAATGAGACTAATACGTGAAAACAGACCGACTAGGCGTGCCACCTTGGAGTGTATGGCTAACTCAACCATGCAGAAATATCTGTTATTTCCGTAACATTTATGTTTTCTTTTTACTGCAAATGAATTAATAAAAGTTATCCGGAGCAAACTGAATTAATAAACTACCCTTCAGTTTTTGAAGTACAATCAATCACGGTAGCTTTTTACCGCATTTTACTACTTCTTGACAATAATAGACACGCAATATGTAACACATCGCAACAGACATTGTGACTTTTTGCATTTATAGTTACTGAGTGCTTGGAATTGTGAAAATGTATACCAACTATGTCCTGGTAGAGTAAAATTCTGATTTTAATGCTGGTAGAAAGTTATACTGTCATTCAGGATAACTTTAGACCATTGCTAACAAACAAAGAAATTTTTGTTTATCTAATGTTTTGGGTAAGTTTAGATCGTGCCACAATGAAATCAAATGTCAAATAGAAGCAAAAACAAACAGCGTTAATTCAGTACCGCAGGTTTACTTTGAAAAATCAGAATTAATATATCGATCTGGCAAAGTTCATCTTAAATCACTGTCAACAGAAGTTCTCTTCACAGCCAGTGCAATTAAAGGATAACCACAAACGTAAGAGCTTGTAGGAAGCTGGAAAGACAACTGAAATACTTACTAGAAATCACAGAGGTAATAGAACTGTTACTTTTAGTACAAAATAATGCAAATAGGTGGAGAATCAGCAATTTGAAACAAATTCGTAAGTGCTACGAAGATACCCTGACTGGTAATACGTGACCCCGATTGACTGTAAAGCAGTTAACATCCTTGGAACACATTTGTTCTGCTAATAAAATCTACAGAATCTACAACTTTTGTGTCCATTGGTTGATAGTGTTGTAAGTTCCAGTTAGTCAAAGCTGTGGCTACTGTGAATTAGCGTTAATGACTTGAAGACCTAGCAAACAAAACGTACCTCCTGGTAATACAAAAATTTTGGTGAAGCCTCACCTGCAGCGTCATGTATTCTTCCCTGTGCCTTTGGCGTCCTCTCATAAAGACATACCACGAACAACCTCAGAAGTGGCTGTTAGATCATGCGCTTCCACGTGTAATCACTAACACCTTAAGCATAATAAAGTATAACAGCCACTGCGTTTCTGAGGTCCATGCTTCACTTCCACACAATGTGTACACAACTAAAAGCAGACTGCGAGTGTCCCTTACATTGTCAGCTCCAATAATTAAAGAGAATATTCGTTGAGAACAACTATGTTTATTGCCGACGTAGCAAAACTCGTGCAGATGTGTCCCTTACTTCCTCTTATCTACTTCAGTGCTTTCGTAAATACATTGACATGTGTACATGTATCAGCAGACAATCTACCACTTCCCGAGTATTACCTCCAGCCTTTCATTTTTATTGTATTCTGTAAGGGATATTTTTTCTTTTTTTCCTTTTCTTTTGAAGCCGGAAGCCAAGGTCTGGCTGACGCGTATTCTTTAGTGGGCTCACCTTAGATAACTCAGCAATAGCCGGCTTAATGATGTTTCACTTTTTAAGGACACTAGGCCAATAAATATTTAAATGCAAGTCTTTTCATAACATATTTCACAACATTATACGAGGAATAATATGCAGGCCGCTTCTAAATTCCTCACTGTAATAGTAATCGGAGGAGACGAGTTCCATCATCGGAATAAATGCCGACTATGAATGAGGCATGTGAAATACTAAGCGTTTCATAGGTGCCTTAAGACGACGTGTTACCTTGATTACATAAGTCGTTATGACCAGAATCATAGTAATTAGCTTTCTCACACAATAAACTTGGAAGAATGAAACATTGTATCACATGATAGTACCTGTAGCGCGGTAGTTTTGCACCATATTTCGAGATACTTCTTGGATAACAGAGTTATTAGTCCATATCTTAAAGAACACAGGAATTGTGGTAGTCTTGTGGTAGTCTTGCAGATGACAATACTACACCGTAGAATTGAATTTCGTCACCGATCTTTTTTCAAAGCAGAAGTTAGAATTGGCCCAGTCAGTACTTCTGCTAAGTGTCCCCGCAAAAGTTTATAGTGTACATTGTATTGTTCTTACATGTGGATCATTTATCAACCTTGATCCTTAGAAACAGTTATTTAATTGGTGAGCACATGAGATTGTGCCAGTGTTTTTTCACAGATACTGCGAACTGTGGGAACTGGGTATTTTAAATTAAACAAATCTGAGCATTCACATTTATTGACTAATAAAGCATTAGCATAAACGATTAAACAAAATCCGGTTTTTGGAAATAGTCACCGTCTGTGTTGTATAATCATGCTTTGTATTCTGTCGCTCAGCCTTGAAATGTAGGCCTAATTTGTTTTGGGTTTTAGAGCGAATTCTAGTTCATAGTATTCTACAATAAATCTTAGGCATGTACCACATATGGTAAACAGGGCTGTGACGAAGGGGAAAGGACCATTCACGATCCACAGCCAAACTAGGAAGTTGTTACGAAAGCAACAAAGAACTGACGATTCACCAAAAACAAAACCTTTTTGACAAATAAAATCGGAACAGAGACGACAGGTACTTAATGAGAGCAAGGTGAGTAGTGCTCGATGAACTGGGAATCTTTCGAAATATTCCAATAAATATTGTTCTTATGTTAAGTTAGTAAAACCTCTCAGTTATCGTACTAGCACCGAAACAGAGAATCACGTAGAGGAGACCAAAATACCTACTTGAACCTGTTGTCAGCCACTGTACAAACGCCGAAACGGCAGATGATGCGATAAATGATCGTAGAGTAAAACAAAACCCAAACCAGTTCAGCAAAGCAAACGCAAATGTACATAACTTGATACCTACACGATACTATAGACAGAGCCTGAGAGAAAAGCGAAGTATCCAGAAGGGGAAGAGGAAAAGAAATGAAACTTTACGGTCTGAGAGAGTTTGCTGTTATTTCAGTGATTGAGAACTGGCGTCAGATTTACAAAGAACTTCCTAGTACGAGAGTATTTAGCAATATGACATTAGCCCTGGCCTGAATGCATGCATTGATTCGGTAGGGCAAGGCGTCATAACGCCGTTGTATCCTCTCCTGAGGTGAGACAAGCTGGCTCACAACTTAAGTAAATGGTCCTCGATGTCCTCGGTACGAGCACTCCACCAGAGTTGACACACATGTTCAGTCGGCTACAAGACTACCTCAACATCATGCAGACAGTTCAGTTCATAGAGACCCGTGCCATGTGGACGAACATTGTCCTGTTGAAAAATGGTTCCACGATGCTGTCACTTGAGAAGTAACCCATGAGGATGCGGAAGGTCTGCGACGTACCGTTGTGCCGTCAGAGTTCCCTCAATCACTACAATCCACAACCTGTGGCCATACCCTATGGCTTCCCACACCATGACTCCAGGAGAACTGCGCTGTGCCCCTCGCTAACACTGGGGGAATGGGACTTCTGCCGAGGTCGTCGCCATGCTCGCCGACAATGGTCACCCGGGGTAGCGCAGAACCGCGATTCGATTCATTGCTGAACATACTGCGACGTCGTCCATCAGCAGTCCATGCTTCCCGGTCACAGTGCTACTAAAAATGCATCGGACTACGTTACGGTGTTAACGGCAATCAACGCCTATATCGACTGCTGCTAGTCGGCGATCACCGGTACGCAACGAAAGAGAACGTTCCGTGTAGTCCATTGCTTGTTCTTGGATTGCAGATGCATACGTTAAGGGGTTATGGTGTGTTTGGTGCACAATGTGGCCATCCACCATTGTTATGGTCAGACATGATCGATCGGAGCCTTATACATCTACATCTATATCTACATCCATACTCCGCAAGCCACCTGACGGTGTGTGGCGGAGGGTACCCTGAGTACCTCTATCGGTTCTCCCTTCTATTCCAGTCTCGTATTGTTCGTGGAAAGAAGGATTGTCGGTATGCTTCTGTGTGGGCTCTAATCTCTCTGATTTTATCCTCATGGTCTCTTCGCGAGATATACGTAGGAGGGAGCAATATACTGCTTGACTCTTCGGTGAAGGTATGTTCTCGAAACTTTAACAAAAGCCCGTACCGAGCTACTGAGCGTCTCTCCTGCAGAGTCTTCCACTGGAGTTTATCTATCATCTCCGTAACGCTTTCGCGATTACTAAATGATCCTGTAACGAAGCGCGCTGCTCTCCGTTGGATCTTCTCTATCTCTTCTATCAACCCTATCTGGTACGGATCCCACACTGCTGAGCAGTATTCAAGCAGTGGGCGAACAAGCGTACTGTAACCTACTTCCTTTGTTTTCAGATTGCATTTCCTTAGGATTCTTCCAATGAATCTCAGTCTGGCTTCTGCTTTACCGACGATCAACTTTATATGATCATTCCATTAAAATCACTCCTAATGCGTACTCCCAGATAATTTATGGCATTAACTGCTTACAGTTGCTGACCTGCTATTTTGTAGCTAAATGATATGGGATCTATCTTTCTATGTATTCGCAGCACATTACACTTGTCTACATTGAGATTCAATTGCCATTCCCTGCATCATGCGTCAATTCGCTGCAGATCCTCCTGCATTTCAGTACATTTTCCATTGTTACAACCTCTCGATACACCACAGCATCATCTGCAAAAAGCCTCAGTGAACTTCCGATGTCATCCACCTGGTCATTTATGTATATTGTGAATAGCAACGGTCCTATGACACTCCCCTGCGGCACACCTGATATCACTCTTACTTCGGAAGACTTCTCTCCATTGAGAATGACATGCTGCGTTCTGTTATCTAGGAACTCCTCAATCCAATCACACTATTTGTCTGATAGTCCATATGCTCTTACTTTGTTCATTAAACGACTGTGGGGAACTGTATCGAACGCCTTGCGGAAGTCAAGAAACACGGCATCTACCTGTGAACGCGTGTCTATGGCCCTCTGAGTCTCGTGGGCTAATAGCGCGAGTATGTCTTCCTTCACGTTACTGTGTAGTACAACTTTCGGACACGACGACATCTGATTGCTCCAAAAATATGGATATTCCATGACTCGACTGCAGGCTAAAATGGAGACCCACACTGAGCCTCCTTGACTCTGTCAGTTGCTGATAACATCCAACATGAGTACATAGCATCTCCGTGTCCTTCACAGTAATCACTCAACATCTAATGTTGTTCATACCCCTTATATGCCCTCCGAGGCCTGGTAACAACACTGAACATTCTAGTGGCCTTTCGACTTGTCATAGAGAATTTCAGTTCTAATCCATTATCTAAATGTCAATGGTGTGTACGAATACGATGTTTCATTGACATTCGACCATGTTTACTGGATACTTCATTTCTTTTTTTGTCAAGTATCGTAGCTGATTAAGTAACGAAACATTCCAAACGCCTGCAAAAACATGATAGTCAGTTCTTTTCTCAAGAAGAATCGTCAGACAGATAGCCATAACTCTAAGCCAATATCACTTACATGAATCTGTTGTAGAACTGCGAAGACCTTTCTCTTTAATTGAATTTATTGCCCTTTAGCTTACTCCATACAGCTGACTCAAACTTACATACGATATTGTGATACTTCCGCCTGTGGTCTCCTTCGCCGATCCACACCGCCAGGGGTCTAGGAGAAAGCCGGCCGGATCCCAAGCGGCGAGAGCCGCCAAGCGTACACTGGAGCCATGGAGCCATTCTGCAGCCACAAAGGGGCTAGCCGAGCCAGATGCCCTCACGTGGCTTAGGAATGGACACGTTGCCAAGAGCCTGGCGGGCAATGAGAAGCGTGCCGCAAATTGATAGAGCCTGCAGCCATTAGGAACGTCAAGAACGTACGCGCGAAAGCACGTGAGTCCTTCTGCTCTGGCAGAAGTTGGTTTGCATGACTTTGAAAGCAGGAATGCACCGACAATTCCAGTACAACACTACCACTGGGAGAAGCGTACAGAAAGCGCGAGAAATTCGAACAGGGAGGCGTTTGAAACAAGTCAGCCTTCTTAAAGAGATGTATTCCGGACAGTAATGTCGTTTCCAGAATGAGATTTTCACTCTGCAGCGGAGTGTGCGCTGATATGAAACTTCCTGGCAGATTAAAACTGTGTGCCCGACCGAGACTCGAACTCGGGACCTTTGCCTTTCGCGGGCAAGTGCTCTACCAACTGAGCTACCGAAGCACGACTCACGCCCGGTACTCACAGCTTTACTTCTGCCAGTACCTGAGGTAGAGAAGTAAAGCTGTGAGTACCGAGCGTGAGTCGTGCTTCGGTAGCTCAGTTGGTAGAGCACTTGCCCGCGAAAGGCAAAGGTCCCGAGTTCGAGTCTCGGTCGGGCACACAGTTTTAATCTGCCAGGAAGTTTCATATCAGCGCACACTCCGCTGCAGAGTGAAAATCTCATTCTGGAAACATCCCCCAGGCTGTGGCTAAGCCATGTCTCCGCATATCCTTTCTTTCAGGAGTGCTAGTTCTGCAAGGTTCGCAGGAGAGCTTCTGTAAAGTTTGGAAAGAGGAGACGAGGTACTGGCAGAAGTAAAGCTGTGAGTACCGGGCGTGAGTCGTGCTTCGGTAGCTCAGTTGGTAGAGCACTTGCCCGCGAAAGGCAAAGGTCCCGAGTTCGAGTCTCGGTCGGGCACACAGTTTTAATCTGCCAGGAAGTTTCAGTAATGTCGTTCCTTATAAATCACGGACGCCAGCAGACTCTGAGACGAAGCCCAAACATAAGTCTGTCCTGGCCTCAGGCAGGGATAGCTGTGACAAAGAAGTGTTCTCTGTCTACTTTCACAACAAATTCGGAAAAACGTGGGATGAATGTGTACCAGTGAGAAAGATGCCAATGTCAGGGTCACACACCAGCCTATGCAGGATAAAGAATTTCCACCCTACACTGGGAGGCGTGGTCATGGAACTGCGATCGGTCACTGGGTGGCATTGAAAATTTGGTACGCCAATGAAAATACCGTAAGGAAGAAAATTTCGGAAAATTGTTGAGCTGAGAGATGGAGGAGGATTGGAAATAAAGAGTTGGTGAGACAGCGCGGAAGCAAGAGGGCATGGTGGTTCTTCCATACACTAACATCCGCCTTCCGGCAGCTGTGGCCACGTGACCCGCAACGGGCAGACAACGCGGACAACGTATCCGCGCTCTTGCTGCGCTGCCGCGTAACACCAGGAACGGCAGCCCAGTCCCTCAGCACAGCTCCGAGGTGACGCGCCGTAAATACACAGCGCCAAACGTCGCCACCACGACGCGAGAAAATGACTACGTGAATGATGAGGTCATTCCTCCCCCCCTTCTTCTCCCTAATAACTCAGTCGTGTCCACGTCGAGTCAAATCGGCTCTGAGATCTGTATTTTCTTTTCTTTTTTTTTTTTTTTTGATTGTGGAAACGGTATTGAAATAAAAATATTTTTTCATGTTTTAGTCATCTAAGCTATCTGTTCCGTTCGTATATCAACCCATCAACTCATAACCTTTGGTGTTTGATTTCATTTAACTATTGGTGCTTCTTAACTGTTGGCTCCCAGTGTGGAACGATCTCATTAACAATTTGCATGTTATGTGATAGCACAAAGGAGAATTTCTCGAGTTCACTATAACACACTTGTTTTGATGGAAAATTATAATGTTAGAATATTTGTTAGTCCGCTCACACACGTTGTAGGTACAACTTACACAATCAGTGACAATTAGTTATAGAACCCCATAGTCAGTGATGTGTTGGCCCTAGATACGGATACCGGTGGCAACAGTGAATCTGTGCATCACGTAGAAATGTCTTTGATCCAGTGTTGCTAATAAAGTCATCATGCAGTCTGGCAACGGCTGATAAAGCTACACAAGTTATTGTGTAAAGATTGCTGTACGTCCATGTAGCCCACGGCACACAATGAACAGGTGATTTGCGCTCTCATCTTCCCCTCCAGAGCGGAAAGATGTCTCTACGGCGGGCAGCCTGTGGAGATGTATACAGAAACAGCCGTGGTTAAATTTGAGTCTGGTTGTTAGAGCAGCGAGGTGCCCAGACATTGAATTTATATGATACGAACAGGGGACCGGCGGGTGAATTGTTGCATACTTGCTGTCTTTGTATCTAGTTGTTTCCACCCACTCCCGTTACCAGTCATCTATCGTGCAGCTTTGTAGCACATATCGGTAATATATTTGAGATTGCATTCCAGATGGTGTACCCTGTTACAGCAGCTTCTTTGGCTAAGGGGTCGAAAACCTCAACACCAGTAATCCCACAGTGTGATTTCACGCGAGGGAAATCGACGGAAGGGCCTTCTTCTAGTTGTGTTTTCAGTCAAACAGGTGTTAACATTTTTAAGTACTGTTAGACCAAATAAAGATTGACTGAGCAGGAAATATAGAGAAGCCGTAATCCACGAGCAGAAGCGACGTGCTTCTAGTATCACGAGTTCGACGGTCATGATACTGGCTCTGATGGTAATTTGAATACCCCAGGCGTCTGCAAACATGGTACGTAGTACGCGCTTCCGACAGATTCACCACATTTGGACCCTTTAGTATAAACATATATTGTCTCTCGAACTTCAAAACTGCGTCACAGATTTACTGTTAATGTGAAAGTTAACGCCAGTTGTTAAGTTCACCTGAGACAATTTCAGTGGGAGTGGGACGGCAAAACTGTGTAGTCTAGATGCTCCAGTGGTCTCCCTTGAAATACTGTGAGTGTCAAAATACCTTTGGACTACGGGAGGGGGAGTTCTAGTGATCCATAAGCGTTCAGTTAAGAACTGAATGGTTGGGTTTGAGGAGGTCGATTTCAGTTTTGCGCAGAGTTACCCCGGTGTAGCTGAACTGGAGGTTCATATTCTTTAACCAAGAGTGCGTTTGTAGTAGTGGAGTGAATTGCTTCCAAAAAAGCTGTAGCGGTTCATACTGGTACTTTTAATTCTACGGTGCAAGTCCATACCAACCACTCCCATAACCAATGATTGGACGAATCATCGTACGCTCAAGTGCTCGTGCTGTACTGGCATTCACGCCCATCCAAGACCTGTTATACCTCCGATGACGTTGACAGCCACCTCGTATTTCTTAGATACATATTTTGTGTCTGCCTTTTAGGTTGCTGAAGATTCCTAGGTTCATGACTGCCACCTCTTCCAAGGGAAGCGGCCGGCCGCTGTGGTCGAGCGATTCTAGACCCTTCAGTCCGGGACTGCGCTGCTGCTACGATCGCAGGTTCGAATCCTGCCACGGGCATGGATGTGTGTGATGTCCTGAGGTTAGTTAGGTTTAAGTAGTTCTAAGTATAGGAGGACTGATGACCTCAGATGTTAAGTCCCATAGTGCTCAGAGCCATTTGAACCATTTTGAATGGAAGTGGTAGTGTCTGCTGTTACTACCGCTGTTGTTTCACTCTGCGCCTCGGAAACAACGCTGCATTTGACATAGTTGTGAATATGTCTGCATGTACATTTACATCTATACTGTCAAAGCCACATTACGGTATGTACCGGAGGATACTTTGTGTCCCAGCATCATTTTTTTCTTTTCCTGTTCCAGTCGCGAATAGCTCGCAGGAAGAACAACTGCTGATAAACCTGTTTGTTGGCCCACATCCCCCAAATTTTTATCTTAACGTTCTTATCGCACAGTAGGCTGAACATTTCTGTGACGCTTTCGCGATTACTAAGTGAGCCTGTAACGAAATGTGCTGCTCTTCTTTGGATCTGCTCTATTTCCTCTTTTTGGTGCGGATCCCAGACTAATGGGCAATATTCAAGTACTGGATGGACGAATGTTTTGTAAAGTACTTCCTTTGTTGATGGATTACATTCCCTGACGACTCTTCTAATGAATTCAGTCTCCCATCTGTTTATCTTCGATTAACTTTATGTGGTCGTTCCACTTCAAATCATTCCACACGCATACTCCTAGATATTTTATGTAAATAACTGCTTCTACTCCTGCCGTTATGTAATCACACAATAAAAGTTTTTTTTTGTCTATGTATTCGCAAATTTGTCTATGGTGAGGATCAACTGCCACCCTAGCACCAAACATCGATCCTCTCCAGGTCTTCCTGCATTTCGCTATAGTTTTCTAGCATCATCCACAAAAGCCTCATGGAACTTCCTATGTTATCTACCCTGTCATTTATGTACAGGATGTCCCAGGAGAATGGACAATATTCAAGGATATGATAGGAACAATAATTTTAAACATCTAGTAAACATGGGCCTAAAATGTACATCTTAAGAGCTGTGAGCACTTGACGTACTTGGGAGCAAGGCTCCTCTATTGCAACTCTTTGCTTTCCATGTTCTTTAAAGGAAATAGTGTGGCCCAAAAGAGGAAAAATGTGAGCTCTAAAACGCATACCTTAAGCGCTATGTGCACTTGTTCATGTTTGCTACTGTGAAACACATCGTTTTCACTGAACAAGTGTTCATAACTCTTATGGTATGCATTTAGAGCCGAAATTTACTAAACAATTGCTTTTTGTTTTAGTCCGTACTACGTCCTCCCAAAATATGGAGAGCAAAGTGCTTGCAGTTGCAGAGATTTGTTTCACGGTACAGAAGATCAAGAAGTGGTTATAGCTCTTAAGGTACATGTTTTAGAGACCATTGAAGCGTATTGACTGTAATCTGTCAAAAAGTACGCAATGTGGAAGTGAGTTTCAACAGAGCCAGCTACAGGCAGGGAAGATTCTTATGCATTGTAAAGCAAAATTTGGCCGACAGGTGTAGCGAAACACAGCCAGCTGGTCGCCGTATAGCAACAGCCGATGTTGTAGTAGGCTAGTGAAAGGACGGAAACCTTTCCTCACTTGCCACCACAGAAGTGTTGAGAGTACGTGCCTTAAGCCCTGTATCACAGCTGACAGCACAAGCCTGCGACACCCGGAGCGACATCCTGTAATGCAGTATGGCGTCCGCTGTTCGACCATGGGGAAGGGCAGTCGCCCACTCACTGGAGGGAAGTCATGGCCGCCTCTGTGGCATTGTCAGCTGCGTTGCTGTGCTGTCATCACAGTCGCAGCCGGAGACGTCGCTGACAGAGGCTCATGAATGATGACATGCTAGGCCCCGCTCTTTGCGCTGTCAGCAATGTCGGACATCTACTGCTTCGCATGAGAGGCAACTGGGCACCTCCATCAAACTGTTCCTAATGCATTACGGCCGAGAGATGGAATAAATCAGTTAATTAAACTAAATCTATCGTTGTCCTGACGTCTCATTTCACTCTTCATTGGTGGCAATCCATGGGTCGTCTAACACCAGGTTTACTACTCTTTTTGCGGAATGGTCGTTCCTGCCACATCCCTGAATGCTCAAAATGTTCAAATGTGTGTGAAATCTTATGGGACTTAACTGCTAAGGTCATCAGTCCCTAAGCTTACACACTACTTAACCTAAAGTATCCTAAGGACAAACACACACACCCATGCCCGAGGGAGGACTCGAACCTTCGCCGGGACCAGCCGCACAGTCCATGACTGCAGCGCCCTAGACCGCTCAGATAATCCTGTGCGGCTCCTGAATGCTGAACGTTCCTCCTGGGCTCTGTGTGTATAGTATGACACTACCTTGGGGCACATCCGGAGTTAGTTTTACGTCTGAAGATTTCTCTCTATTGAGTCTGACAAGCTGTGTCCTGTTTGCTAGAATATTTTCACTCAAATCACAGAGTTGGACTATGTATTTTGTTCATTGGACGGCAGTGCGGAGCTGTATCAAACACCTTGCGGAAGTCATCGAGCTCAGACTCAAGCTGGACACCTGTACCTAACGCTTTCTGGGTCTTGTGGATGAACAGAGGGGGCTGAATTTCACACGATCATTGTTTTCGGAACCCGAGTTGATTTCTGTAGATGTGATTTTCAGTTCCCACAAATGTCAGAATAAGCGAGAGTAAAACATGTTCCAAAACTGTACAACAGGCTGACGTCAGAGACATAGACCTATAGTTTAGTGCGTCTGTTCGACGAGTCTTCTTGAAAACAGAAATGATCTGAGCTTTCTTCCAATCAGTAGGAACGCTTCGCTCCCCTAGTGACCTACGGTACACTGCCGCCAGGAGAGGGGCAAGTTCTTTCATGTTGTTTGTGTGGAATAGAAATGGTATTTCGTCAAGCTCAGTGGCCTTTCTCATGTAGAGCCATTTCAGTTGCTTTTCTATCTCTTGGTCACTTATTTCGATATCTGTCATCTTGTCGTTTGTGCGACAATTTAAAGGAGGAACTACAATACAAACATCCTCTGTGAAACAATTTTCGAATCATATATTTAGTTCTTCGGCCTTTCGTTTATCATCCTCCGTTTTAGTGTCGTTATGATCATAGAGTGTCTGGGTAGCTGGCTTCAATCCATTTAGTGAGTTAAAATAAGATCAAAAGCTCGTAGAATATTCTGTCACGTCAGTAGATAGAATTTTACTTTCGAATTCGCTGAATGCTTCACGAAGAACCCTCCTTACGCTAATTTTGGCTTAGTTTAGTTTATGGTTGTATGTGACCATTTCGCTGCGTTTAAATTTGCAATGAAGTTCTCTTTGATTTCGTAGCAACTTCCTAACATGGTTGTCGAAACACGGCAGATCTTTTCCATCCACCTCAATTTCGCTTGGCATCCTCCTATCCACAGCGAATTGTGCAATGCTCTTCAACTTTTTCCACTGACGCTCATCATTGTCAGTGCTGGAGATGAAATTTTCATATTGACCTGTCCTGTAATCTGTTTCTTGTCGCTCTTGCTAAACAGAAAGATCTTTTTACCTTCCTTTGCATTCCTATTTACTGTCGTATTCAGTTATGCTGTAATGGCCTTATGGTCACTGATTCCCTGTCTTCTAACTGAGTAAATCAGTTTCGATTTGTTTGTCATCAGCGGGTCTGAAATGTTACCTTCACGAGTTAGCTGTCTGATTAGCTTCTCAAGGCAATTTTCGCCTAAGTCACTTAGAGCAATTTCACTTGACTCCCTATCCCTCCCACCCAAATCAGTTGAGTCTCCCAGTCTACAGAAGGTAATTTGAAATCTCCATCTAAAACCATAACGTGGCCTTGGAATGTACGCAAAACGTTGTCCAAGTTTCCGCTCAAATGTTCCGCCACTACTGATACTGAAGCAGGGCTTCTATAAAAGCAGCCGACGACCGTCTTTGTTCCTCTTTTAACACCAAGCTACTTTTGCGGTACACATTCTAGTCGCAGTTTAAAATTTCATTGCTGTTAAAATTTGGTTTGAGTCATCTTTCTATCTGTAGTACTATTTGGGCATTGTTACCGTTTATAGGCGAGTCTTTTTCCGGGGAGTCTCAATAGACGTTTCTACACTTACCTGATAGTGTATTAACATTTTCTTTCTCTGATTTGTATGACGAATGCTACTCTGTCTGGACTCGAAAGTATCTTACCGGGCCTGTTGAGGGATTCGTTCGTCCAAAATAAGCCACACGTGCACGCCACACATACTCTGCTACCCTAGTTACCGCTTCCTGCATGTACTTATAGTATACACCTGACCAATTGAGGCGGGGGGAGGGTGTGACGGGAGGTGGTCAGAGGTTTCTCCAACTGATACCAGAGGTTGATACATCCGCATCCAAGATCGTCACAAAACCTGTCTGAGCCTCTGTTTTAAGCCTTCCACTCGGCTCCAACCCAGACTAGCACGATCGGTTCTAGGAACAATGCTTCAAAACGACAGCTCTGTTCCCACCCCACCCCACCAAATTAGCCAGCCGCCTGAAGCGGTTGAGGGTGGCCTCTGAACCCAGGTGGCAGCCGTCATTCGTGCCTACATGAGCCATGATTTGCAGCCTGTTGCACACAGTGTGCTCAATTGCCACCAGCAGAACCTCCTCTACATCTTGGAAGAGACCCTCCGGCAAGCAAACATAATGGACACTGGCCTCCTTTCCCGATCTGTCCGCTATTTCCCTGAAGGGCTACATCCCACACGAAGCATTGGAGATACCAATTATAGAATTAGTTGTAGGATTAACCATGGTATTATCAGCTTCGTCTTCACCTCACGATTCATCTTCGCGTTCTGAAGCGTGTGTATTGTCTACAAATACGTCATCAAAATCGTTTTCATCGGCACTGGATTCAGCGTTATGTTGGGTTGTCTGTTCCATATTGCCCGGTTTCCCTATCTTTACCATAACAACACACTGTGACTGATGCAACGTTTTTAACATCAATTTAGACTACAGATAATTGGTATTAATTGGGAAGGATATCCTCGCAATACAGAGTGGTGAAGCTAAAACTGAAACATCACCGCGCCATTTCGCGCTCCCGCGACATGAACTCCTCCATCTTGTAAGATACATTACATCCTATTGTTAAACAACATGATAGTAGAAGTATGTATCCTATTGCGATAAGCAAACTGTTGAATGAGTACTGACTGCATTAACACCACTCTACACATAAGGTATTGTAATATACAGGGTGATTCAAAAAGAATACCACAACTTTAAAAATGTGTATTTAATGAAAGAAACATAATATAACCTTCTGTCATACATCATTACAAAGAGTATTTAAAAAGGTTTTTTTTTTCACTCAAAAACAAGTTCAGAGATGTTCAATATGGCCCCCTCCAGACACACGAGCAATATCAACCCGATACTCCAACTCGTTCCACACTCTCTGTAGCATATCAGGCGTAACAGTTTGGATAGCTGCTGTTATTTCTCGTTTCAAATCATCAATGGTGGCTGGGAGAGGTGGCCGAAACACCATATCCTTAACATACCCCCATAACAAAAAATCGCAGGGGGTAAGATCAGGGCTTCTTGGAGGCCAGTGATGTCACGGGCTGCCTGGCGGCCGATCCATCGTCTCGGGTAGTTGACGTTCAGGTAGTTACGGACAGATAAGTGCCAATGTGGTGGCGCTCCATCCTTTTTCGTAGAACTCTCCATAAAGTTGATTGTGGAATTTGCAGCTCTCTGCTAGCTCTGCGAGTCGATTTTCCTGGGCTGCGAACAAATGCTTGCTGGATGCGTGCTACATTTTCATCACTCGTTCTCGGCCGTCCAGAACTGTTCCCTTTGCACAAACACCCATTCTCTGTAAACTGTTTATACCAACGTTTAATACACCACCTATCAGGAGGTTTAACACCATACTTCGTTCGAAATGCACGCTGAACAACTGTCGTCGATTCACTTCTGCCGTACTCAATAACACAAAAAGCTTTCTGTTGAGCAGTCGCCATCTTAGCATCAACTGACGCTGACGCCTAGTCAACAGCGCCTCAAGCGAACAAATGTACAACTAAATGAAATTTATACCTCCCTTAATTCGCCGACAGATAGTGCTTAGCTCTGCCTTTTGTCGTTGCAGAGTTTTAAATTCCTAAAGTTGTGGTATTCGTTTTGAATCACCCTGTATAATAATTTCTTTTCCTGATTTTATGAGCAGAGCATAGTCGGCTGTTTCTTTTATTTTGCTATTACAATTTTTCTTGTAGCTGCAATAAATGGTTTGGTTTTCTATTCCTTTCCTTTTCTACTCAATTGTTCTTTCCCTTCCAATTCAATGTGTTACATTAATCATTCGTGCATGGAACGAATGATCACATCACCGAACTTATACTTCACAGTGGAAATTAACAGTGAAACATAGAAGGCACTTAAATAGATTATCAATTATACATTTACTTAATGAATCTCAAAAGATATGGTTATTATTCGTAATTAGCAAAAGAGTACAAGGATGAACCTCTTACTTTTAAGAAGATAGATGGGAGAAAGACGAGACTGAAGGGGTCGAAAGTAGTTCGTTTTTGTTTCATAAAAAGGACGAACGAATATATGTCACTGATACTGCTACATCGAGATCAGGGAAGTTTTTTCATAATACTCAACTAAGAAGTTGAAAATTAATATGCTACACGCTGCAGGATTGTTACCGTTAGAATGTGTAGGTGAAGCTGCCAGATGCATATCACTCGTAGGCTGTTTATCCGATGCACGTGGATGTATATCGGTCTTGTCTGAGCAGTTGTTGGGCCTCCTCATGTTGCCGTTTCATATATTGAAAGGGGACAGGCATCTCTTGCTTGTCGACTAAATTGACTTCACCGGAGGCCTTCGTCAGTACTCGGGAACTTAAGAGCACTGTATATAAATGGCATTGCAAACCCGAGTGGTACTACTGACAAACGATTGCGTGAGTTCGACGGTTTCCGGCATTAACAGTGCTGGCCATCGTCCATGCTGCACCAGTCGCAAGCTAAGAATTCACGTTAGCAGATGCACACTCAAGAAACGGCTAAAAAACTGTTAAGTCTATCATCGGGGAACCTAAATAATATCTGTAAATAAGTTAAATCTTTTGAAGAGAATTCCGGTTGCGACCTCTGTGGAACTTTCGCTGCAAGGCAACTGGTTTTGACGTTACTGAAGATCAGAAACTTCTCCGTAGGATCAGCCATATATTCCGCGATGAGCAATCTGGAGAATCTTTAATTTGATTATGTGTATGCACAGGGTTCTAGGTGAAACGTCCACATAAAAACAGTTGTAAGAAATACAAATGTGAGACTGAAATCCATTAGAAGAACCTTAAGGAAATATAATGCACCCACTAAAGATGTAGCTTATAAAATCCTAGTTCAAACGATTCTTGAGTATAGGTCACCTTACAACGTACTCCTGATGAAAGAGACAGAGAATGTCCAATACGAGCAGTGTGTTTCGTCATAGATTTGGTTACTTAGCGCTAGAATGACTCGGAAATGTTATTTCAACAGCAGGGGGAACAGTTCCAGAAAGGCATTGTGCATTGCAGGGAGGAGTTATGAACATATTGCTTCCTCTTACGTATACCTCGCGAAGCGATTACGATGACAAAATTATAGAAATTCGAACTCATATCGAGGCTTAACCACAGTCTTTCTTCCTGAGCACACTTCGTGAATGGGATACCAGTGGGCAGAGACGATAGTGGTGGACGATTATCGTTTGGCACCCTCCATAAAGTGGCTTGCGGATTATAGATGTAGCAGAGAGTATAAGTGGAACTGTAGTGGTCTTCCATTAACGGACTATGGTGTCATCTTTTGCAGGGATATTCGAACACTGGATTCACAAGCTTTACGTTAAGATTTTACTTAGATCACTACGCTTGGATAGATGACGCCATGACTGGTAAGATTAACTAATTGCACATGAGTTCCTCTTTTGTTCTCTCCCCTTTCTCCCGTCTCCACTCTCCTACCCTTCCCCTCTTCGCTCCTCGTTTCCTCTTTGCTTTCCCCTCCCTTTCCCCTCCTTCCTTTCCCCGTTCCTTCGTACATCAGTTTCACTTTCGGTCAACTTTATTTACGCCAATAAAACGCAAAAATGTACGTACTAACTGGGACTATAGCTCCGGAGTCCAGAAGCAAACGTTAGTTGTCATTACCAGTGATATTACTAGCCAAGGGTTGTTCACTGCACAATCGTGCTTTACGGTATAGTTTCTGCGATACTGGTGCACAATATTTGCAGGGGACCTTGCCGTGTTTTAATTACGCGTTTTAATTACGCTTAGTGTAACTTGTTGCCGCCTTCAGAGTTTAATAAAACGTAATGTGGTACTTAATAAAGCCAAATATCCAGCACGAAATCCTAATTACCTCTTTGCAGAAGTTATGCACAAGTTTCGAAGGACGTCAATGAAGAATATCTGCCAGACTACTAGCTTATGAATTGCAACACAGCGTTACTACTAAATTATTAATTTTATTCTTTTGCATGAATGTTACCTTTTTTATTCCTTTATTGCATATGATCAGATTGACTGTTGAGGAAACTTTATAAACCACACATGAGAAAGGCGTTCGTTGTGAATAAAATGGTATCCGGAGCAGTAAAAAAACAGTTTTTGTAAAATCTGTACAGTAGACACACTAGCAATGTCGGGGACTTATTATTATTTCGAGTCGATGAAAAAATCTGAGTATTTAAAACAAAATCTTTGGAGCACCGACCGGTCCACTTCAGACTTTTCACTCTGTAAGAGACTGTGTTGAGAGATTGCGGTAATATCATATTTGTGTGGACTTTAACCTTGATTTCATAGTTTCATTAACGCAAGTAATTATTACCTGGTACAAGATCCATGTCTTGTTGACCTATACTCTGAGTTTCACATTACGAATAGTAAATTTAAATAATATTATGGACTATAACTTGGTTGCAAAGTAAAACTAAATTTGTTCTTAAGTTAGTAAGTTCATAACGTTGCTTATTAATTTAAGTTATTAACTACAGATTGAGCAGCAAGAAGAACGAGTAACGTTTGAAGTTAACATTTAAAATAATTATGGAAACTACTGAATATGGCAAATCATAGTGCTTTTTGTTTTTCACTTCTTAAGCATTTATATCAATTAATTTGCTGTGATTTTGGTTATTTTCTTTATCGGTGTCCTGGTTATGATTTTCCAGCCCAATGTTACGTTATTACTGTTTTGAACTAATTAATGTTTAAATATATCAAAATATGTAACAATATAAACTATGAAAAGCTGTGAGTACCGGGCGTGAGTCGTGCTTTGGTAGCTCAGTTGGTATAGTTGGCCTTTGGCTGTGCTGCGGTGAGGACGCGCTGTTTGTGTTCCTGCCGCGGAGCGAGCGCTCGTGTTGTTTACATAATACTCGGCCGTTTCGCGCGTGCCGTACTCAGCATATAGATCATTATGGCGCACCAATACAGAAAATCGACGCTCAAATTTACGTTCCGCAACGAATTTGCACGGCCCACAGCACTCGAAGTCGAACGATTTCTACGAGAAGAAGTTAAAATCCCGGCGACCGACATTCTCGGCATTCACTTGTCCATTGTGAGTAGTATCGTATATGTCAAGATCATCAACGACGCAACATGTGAACGGATCCTTCGGGACACGAAACAGGGCCTCCGTTTCTGCCATGCTGATGGCAATGTGGGGACTGTGCACGTCGATTATTCTGGCATGGGACTTCGCACGATCAGAATTTTCGAACTTCCTTTCGAACTACCGGCGGAGGACGTCGTGACAGCGCTGCGCCCCTACGGCACGGTCCATGATCATATTGCGGAAAAATGGACGCAATTCCAGACATATCCGGTGTTGAACGGAGTCCGCCAGGTTCGAATAGAACCCGTCTATGCATCACATCGTGCTCGACAGCCGCCGACGCCGACAGCAGCTGATCACGGACCTCGTATTGCCAGGTGGTAGGGTCGTAATGACTCAGGCGGCAGTTACAGAAGCCTTCGCAGATCACTATCGCCGGTTTTACGACGAGGTGAATACAGAGGACGAGGGAGCGGACGATCACGACATACTGCAGCACGTGTCGCACACCCTCGACAATGCAGCAGCGGCGACGCTGTTAGGTGGGATTACACGAGACGACATCGTGGACGCGCTTAACAAGGGAGCACTCAACAAATCTCCCGGGCCAGACGGACTGCCGCTCGAGATTTATCGTACTTTCCGCGATCTCATGATGCCCCGATGGATCATCATGTACCAAGAACTGATGACCCCCGGTTCTCACGTGCCACCTGCATTCGTGGAAGGTCTCCTAATACCGGTACACAAGCCTTCCAGAGGTCGGAAGGTCGAGGACTACAGGCCCATTACAATGCTCAACTCGGACTATAAAATCTTCGCCCGACTACTCGCCAGCCGCATGAAGACGGTTCTGCCCCTACTCCTCTCAATGGAGCAAACGACACAGGGCGGAGTGACCAACATGCAAACGGCAACCAGTGAATGCAGGGATTTAATAGCCATCGCCACATCCTGTCGCCTTCGAGCTGCTCTGATCTCCATTGATTTCGACCACGCCTTCGATAGAGTCAACCACAAGTTCCTTCTGTCCGTTATGGCCCGCATGGGCTTCCTGCCTGACTTTCTCGACATCTTTCAGCGCCTTTTCCGTGGAGCTGCATCCCGTGTATTGGTGAATGGACGGATTGCGGGTCCCTTTCCGATCCGACGGTCAGTTCGCCAAGGCTGCCCTCTCTCCATGATCCTTTACGCGATCGCACTCGAACCACTTGTTGGAGGGTTGAAAAACAGGCTCTCGGGCATGTCATTGAGGGATCACACCTTTCACTGCAGGATATATGCTGATGACCTTCTATTACTTGTCCGATCTGGTGACGAGGTACGCTCAGTGATACAATGGATCAATCGCTATGGTTTGGCAGCGGGCAGCCTCATGAATGTGGCCAAGTCGGCAGCGATGCCCATTGGGAGAGGTCTACAGGAGGACGCTTTAGCCCCACTCCCACTCGTTAACAAGATCCGTTTCTTGGGCATAACATTTACACAGGATGTGCGCCGCACAGCTGCCATGAACTATGCACGAATACTACAGGCAATACGCACAGAAGTTCGCCGGAACTTACTTCGACGGATGGACCTCCTACAGCGTGTGGAATACCTCAACCTTCACGTGGCAACTAAGATGATCCACATGGCCCAGGTCCTACCGATACCGACAGCGATGGCACACAGACTGCAAGCAGCGTTTGGATATTACCTTACCGCCGGACACCTATTCACAGTCCGCTACGAAACACTCACCCTCCCTCCGCTTGATGGCGGACTGGGACTTATAAATGTACGAGCGAGGGCTACAGCATTATACTTGTGCACAATGATGAAATTGTGGACCCACAAAGATGCTTCCCTTACGGGTCGTCTGTTAGAGGAATTGCTGCCGGCGTCTATTCTGCCACCTGTCACGGTTGCGCACATTACACCCTCACTCTCGCACCTCTCGGCATTTATTCTTGAGTATAGTTACGTGCACCCAGACCTTCCCAACACTCGCCCTCACAAGGCGAGAGACTTTTACAGACTGCTGCTAAGGTCCATCCCTCGCAATGTGATTGAGAGGAAGAGCCCTACGACCCTATGGCCTGCAGTGTGGAGAGCGGTCCAGAAGTCGTTCCTCCCCACGCGGGTACGAGCCGCGTGGTACCAGGTGGTGAACGGGAAGGTTGTAACACGACAAAGGCTGCACGCTATTGGGATGGCGGATTCCCGCCTTTGTCCACATTGCCACCTCGTGGATACTGACGACCACCGTTTAATATGTGGATCGGCGTTAGAGGTATGGCTGCTAGTGCAGAAGATCCTCGCCTGCTACCTACGTATCGCGCCTCGCACAATTGAGCCACGGCTCCTCCTTTGTCCAGAGGATACTTATTTCCCACCTGCGAAGACTCATGCTCTCACATGGTTTAAAGGCATGTCCATATACTACCTCTTTCGAGATGATGAGAAGATGGTGCTTGATTACTGGCAATTTCTCCAGGACAGTCATAGCACACTTGAGTGTACACCCCGATACCGACAACTATTTGCCAACTATTTACGCAGTGTCTTCGATAACCCCCCTCACAGTTGGGGAGTACCGGGCAGAGGATGACCGCCGTCATGGAGCTCCAAACGCTGCGAAATGTTGTACCAATTTGGAACATGGAATCTGTACGCAGATGGGCCATGCACACGGAATGGCGTGCGGGATTTGGTTACGTTTTTCTTTCTTTATTATCTATCACCACACTATTGGTTTCAAATTCTCTTTCATAGTTTAGAAGAAACTCTTGTTCTGTTGTTGCTACGGATGTACATTCTAATTTTGTTTGTCGTAACTGAAAGACGCCTTTTTCCATCTATATATAAAAAAAGTATGGCAGAGGAAAAAAAAAATAAAATAAAAAAAAAAATAAAAAAATATATAAAAAGTAAAAAGTACAAAAAAAATGGTAAGGCGACCGCTTACGATAAGAAAAAAAAAAAAGTTGGTAGAGCAATTGCCCGCGAAAGGCAAAGGTCCCGAGTTCGAGTCTCGGTAATAATAATGGAAAAAAAAAAAAAAAGTTGGTAGAGTACTTGCCCGCGAAAGGCAAAGGTTCCGAGTTCGAATCTCGGTCCGGCACACAGTTTTAATCTGCCAGGAAGTTTCAAAACGCATGTCCGTTCACACACGGCTAACTCAACAGTGACATCAAATGGCGGGAAGCTGCTTGGATATCACGTGCTATACGCCTCCTACCAAATCATCAGTTTCCAACACAAACATTCCTGTACGTAAGGAACTCAATTTCCCCCTACTCCATCTTTTTTTTAAATTTACGGTTGCGTAACCTCTTCCTCACCCTGTACTTTCTCAAAATTTAATTCTGTATCATATTTTGCTGACATTTGGACATAAAACAATCCTGGAAATGAACCATGTATTCAAAAAATTCTAAAGCGTTAGGACCACATCGTACGTGCAGTTTACGCATCACGTCTTGGTATGTGGTAAGATGAAGAACTAGCTCAGCCGGTTATAACAAAAACTAGCGCCTGCCTTGGGTAAGCCGTTGCGCAGCTGCTGTGTCTAAAAAAAGAAAAAAAAAGGAAAAGAAAAAAAAAAAAAGTTGGTAGAGCACTTGCCCGCGAAAGGCGAAGGTCCCGAGTTCGAGTCTCGGTCGGGCACACAGTTTTAATCTGCCAGGAAGTTTCATATCAGCGCCCACTCAGCTGCAGAGTGAAAATCTCATTCTGGAAATATAAATTATACTGAGGTTATACTACATTATTTTCGCATAGTGTACTAGTAAAATCCATTCACTCTTCATTATGTTTATGACTGCTTTAAAAAGTTATAAGAGTTTTGTGTATGAACTTCGACTTAACTAAATATTTTGTGCTCCCTTGAATACGAGAATTTACTCCTGCACAAGTAACGACTGATGTCATCAAGACACGTGGTAATGAACAGATACAGGGTGTAATACCTGGGACCTTATCCCGCATCACCGTACAGATAGTTTTAAAAAGTCGATCCCACCACTGGGGAGATCTCCTTCTTAGTGTTAGTGTGATGTTTCTCTGCAATCAGATGCTGCTAGTATTTATACAACAATGAATCGTATTAGTGCGATGTCTCTCTCTCTGCATAAAAACACTCTACATCTTTTGAAAATTGAAAAAAAAATCTATTGTAGGGTGGAGGCAGATAAGAATAACATTTTTCTCTATAGAGCTTTTTGTCTATTCACACACACACACACGCACACACACACACACACACACACACACACACACACACACACACACACACATAATTCATCCTAAATCGTATTCAGCGCTATGGGTGCAATTACATATGGAGGCCTTCGTTCAGTAAATTCACTTTAAAGACACATTTACGTGCTGAAATTTCTTAGCAGAAAACGTAATTATAAGCAAAGAAATAAAGAAATAATTTGAGCCATAGATATAGTTCACGGCTGTATAAATATTGTATGCAGCCGCTGGAAATAATTGAAGGTTTTTGATCTTCAGTTGATTGGAAAAAGAAGATGCATCTTTTGTTTCCTAGGCCTTGTACAGAGAGGACATATTATGGCACGCCGCCATCAACATTACATTATTTCGTTAATATATTAAGGAGTTGCAACCAAACGGCACTCGTAATTGCATAATGTAAGTGTCCTACTTTAAATTGTGATTTTATTTCAGAATATACTGTTATTACTAACCTATGCATGTTTTATTTTGTATCTTTAGTCACTGTAAGATTGTTGGGTGACTTGGCAAGGCAAAAGGTGTCGTACTTTTAAGCAAAAAGTCGTTCAATTCGATCCACCGTCGTCTTCGGGAGCTGTTTTTTCACGAAGTTCAATTAACCGCAGAGCGAAGAAACACGGTTAAAAATACATGAACGGACCTTTAACAAAAAAAGCCATGCTCAAGCGCCGAGAGTTTGTATGAAGTTTTTTATATTAATTAGTATAATACTTGTATTGTCTAGATACAGTAACGAATGAGCCAAAAAAAAAAAAAAAAAAAAAATTATATCACCCTCCACAGATTTTATACTTATAACGTTTTCAAATTCATATCTTGGTGTTGGATGAACATAGTCGTTTATACACTGTTATAATTGATTTATATTTACACTGTGCACACGCAAATAGTCAATAAAGTCACAATATGCAACTCAAATACAAACACGCCAGCAGTCCAGTCAGTCTACCGCGATCGTAAGTTATTGAACAAGTTATTTAAATTCACCGCATTTGAATGTTTAATGTATATGGCTGCACCTTCAGACTGCACCTTAAGCACTGTCTTTCCATTCATATCAATAATTGAAATCTATAATATGAGAATGTTAATAGGCCGGCCGAAGTGGCCGTGCGGTTAAAGGCGCTGCAGTCTGGAACCGCAAGACCGCTACGGTCGCAGGTTCGAATCCTGCCTCGGGCATGGATGTTTGTGATGTCCTTAGGTTAGTTAGGTTTAACTAGTTCTAAGTTCTAGGGGACTAATGACCTCAGCAGTTGTGTCCCATAGTGCTCAGAGCCATTTTTTGAATGTTAATAGGAGTATGTGATTGGCCCTGTTCTGTCGTCGTCTTTCTTTCTGTGAACACCGTCATACTACACAGGTAGTACCATTCGCACCACGAATACTGCACTCTAGTACGAAGACGTTGAATGTTCTCTGTCTCAGTCACCATAACAGAGTCACTGTGAGGTACTAGGCTTGCATTCACACGTGTAAATCCTCTTGTAGTCGAGTTGTATGTATTGATCAATAGCAGTAGTCTACTAGCACGTAGCTGAGATCCAGTTTCCAGAGGTTATGGTCGTGCTACAACATAAGCGAACGATACTGGGTTCAAAAGGTTAGGAAGAAGACATTCTGTGGACAATGACTGCTTCTGCTGTGGCTGTGCTGTGACATAGTTGATCAAAGAGGTCAGGAGGACATCCTGTGGACAGTAACTGCTGCTGCTGTGGTACAGATGGGAATATCTGTAACAATAACAACAATAAACTTAAATATGAGGTTTATTAATTTATCACATTAGGCGAGAGTGTCTGTAAAACACGCCTAAATGGAACCAGTATAACATTAACGCCATGTTGTAGTGTTATGATGCATGGACAAAAAATTGGTGGGTTTTTACTAATAATAACCATATTGTTGTAGCAAAAGGAATTGACAAATAGTTATTGACAGTCTTCTTCTTCCCTACTGATCGTTGCTGCTCGTGCAGACGGTAAATGTGAACGTTCATGCAGTCTAACTATAAAAATGAAAGCTACTCGAAGGGGACGGGGAGGGGGGGGGGGAAGGGCGGGGTGGGTGGGGGGGGGGGGAGGGCTAAACTTGGACGCGTTTGCTCGTTCCGCGTTTTCGCGAAACGAGTAACGCCATTGGCTTCGGTAGGAGGGGGAGGGGAAGGGGTGGTAATTCTGGGAATAATGTCTTTGCCCGAATGCCAGGGCTGTCGTCAGAGATTCTAATGTCAGCAATTCCAGGTATGCTGATGCTAATGTCAGCTATTTTCTCCCCAGCATGCCAAGTGTTTCTTTGTTGCTGTCATCTATCTTTCCTCAAGTTATGTATGCTTCTACATCCTTGCTTTCATCCTCTAGCCATTACTGGTTAGGTATTTTGCACTTTATGTTAATCTCACTTTATTAGACATCTATATTACCTTTCGTCTGCTTTGCTGCATTTATGTATTTTCTTCTTTCGTCAGTTAAATTAAATATCACCTGTGTTAGCCAAGTCTTGTCTTGTTAGCTATGTTGTTCTATGTAGCCTTCTCTATTTCATCCCTTAAAACCACCCATTCGACTTTTATTGTATTCCTCTCAGATTTTTCTGGCCAAATTTGTCCAATAGCCACCGTAAAACTCTCAATAAGCTACATTTCCTTCAATTCATCTAGGTTCCACCTCCTTAATTTCTTATATTTTTGGAAAGGTTGTTAAATAATTAAAAATGAAATCCAGGTATTTATGTACAAAAAACAACAACTAAAAATAAGATTCACCGTTTCAGACCGCAGATAAAGACAATTTTATGAGTTACTAGCTGAGTATCCTGCGTTTCCCTGGTATGTGTTAATTTCAATCTTCTAGTGATCCATCTCATCGTCCCCCCTCTAATTCTGTACCCTCCTACCCTCTCTTTGTCAATCCCCTCCTTCCCCTCTCTCTGTGTCTTCTTCCCACTTTCACTCTTCATCTCCTCCCCTTTCCCTCCTGTGTCCATCTCTTACTCACCCTCTGTCCCTTTCCATCTGCCTCTTCCCTTTCTGTGTCCAGTTCCTCCTCATCCTCTGCTCATCTCCTCTTGCCTCCTCTCTCAGCCTATTTCTTCCCCCTCCCGCCTCTGCTCATCTCCTCCTCTTTGCTTGCTTTGTTCATCTCTTCCTCTCTCCCCTCTCTCTGTCCATTTCTTCCTCCCTTATCGTTGTCCATCACATCCTCCTCCTATCTGTGCATATCTCCCCTTTCTCCCTCACTGTTTGTCCATCTCCTCCCACTTTGCTCTTCACGTTATCACGCTCACTACAGAAGTCTGGTGGTTCTTGCCCCTACAATATTTATTTCCAGATTGGAATTAATATGTGTACCAAATTGACTGAATTCGTTCCAGGGGATATGGATGAGCTTTTTACCAGTGGCTTTGCCCGTTTACGCTCATGTCAAATATTTTTCACATATACTTAACATATTTCACACACATCTGTAAACGTATTTCACCTACGAGGGCAGTTCAATATGTAATGCAACACATTTTTCTTCTGAAACAGGGGTTGTTTTATTCAGCATTGAAATACACCAGGTTATTCCCCAATCTTTTAGCTACACAACACTATTTTTCAACGTAATCTCCATTCAATGCTACGGCCTTACGCCACCTTGAAATGAGGGCCTGTATGCCTGCACGGTACCATTCCACTGGTCGATGTCGGAGCGAACGTCGTACTGCATCAAAAACTTCTTCATCATCCGCGTAGTGCCTCCCACGGATTGCGTCCTTCATTGGGCCAAACATATGGAAATCCGACGGTGCGAGATCGGGGCTGTAGGGTGCATGAGGAAGAACATCCACTGAAGTTTTGTGAGCTCCTCTCGGGTGCGAAGACTTGTGTGAGGTTTGCGTTGTCATGAAGAAGGAGAAGTTCGTTCTGATTTTTGTGCCTACGAACACGCTGAAGTCGTTTCTTCAATTTCTGAAGAGTAGCACAATACACTTCAGAGTTGATCGTTTGACCATGGGGAAGGACATCGAACAGAATAACCCCTTCAGCGTCCCAGAAGACTGTAACCATGACTTTACCGGCTGAGGGTATGGCTTTAAACTTTTTCTTGGTAGGGGAGTGGGTGTGGCGCCACTCCATTGATTGCCGTTTTGTTTCAGGTTCGAAGTAATGAACCCATGTTTCATCGCCTGTAACAATCTTTGACAAGAAATTGTCACCCTCAGCCCCATGACGAGCAAGCAATTCCGCACAGATGGTTCTCCTTTGCTCTTTATGGTGTTCGGTTAGACAACGAGGGACCCAGCGGGAACAAACCTTTGAATATCCCAACTGGTGAACAATTGTGACAGCACTACCAACAGAGATGTCAAGTTGAGCACTGAGTTGTTTGATGGTGATCCGTCGATCATCTCGAATGAGTGTGTTCGCACGCTCCGCCATTGCAGGAGTCACAGCTGTGCACGGCCGGCCCGCACGCGGGAGATCAGACAGTCTTGCTTGACCTTGCGGCGATGATGACACACGCTTTGCCCAACGACTCACCGTGCTTTTGTTCGCTGCCAGATCACCGTAGACATTCTGCAAGCGCCTATGAATATCTGAGATGCCCTGGTTTTCCGCCAAAAGAAACTCGATCACTGCCCGTTGTTTGCAACGCACATCCGTTACAGACGCCATTTTAACAGTTCCGTACAGCGCTGCTACCTGTCGGAAGTCAATGAAACTATACGAGACGAAGCGGGAATGTTTGAAAATATTCCACAAGAAATTTCCGGTTCTTTCAACCAAAATTGGCCGAGAAAAAAAAAGTGATGCATTACTTATTGAACTGCCCTCGTACATGTCTAGCGAATTTCGCCCTGCAGTTTCATTCTCACCTAACTCAATGTTGACGCCGTCTTATCTCCTGAGCTATAAGCTGTACAACGATATAATTTTGGAGATACATCCAGTGCCATATGTGACTACTGTCTGAGAAATGTGTTGTGAATAGAATTTTTAGTAAAGAAGTAATAAATTAAAACGTCATGCATGATGCGGCAGTTTTTCAAGCATCTCAGTATTTGACGTCATGTCTCGTGCACTATGTGTCATACAATGATATGTTTTTGTGATACATTCAGTGGTATATATGGATACTGACTGTTAAATGTGTAATAAGTTGAAACATCATACAAAATGTTGAAGTTTTTCTCCAGTCTCAGTACTTGAGGTCGTATCGCCTAAAGTATATGTCGTGCAATGACCATTTTTGTAGGTACATTCAAGAAATACATGTGGTTACTGTCTGCGAAATGTGTTGTGAATGAAGTCAGTAGTAAAGAAGTAATAAATTAAAACGTCATGCATGATGCGGTACGCTTTTATGCATCTCAGTATTTAACGTCATATCTCCTAAGTACGTGGCGCACAATGATGTATTTTTCTGTGCATTGATAGATGTAGATAGTGTCTGTGAAATGTGTTGTGAATGAAGTCAATAGTAAAGAACTAATAAATTAAAACGTCACACATGATGTAGTTTTTTATGCGTGTCAGTGTTTATGAAGTCATATCTCCTGAACTAAGTGTCGTACAATGATGTAATTTTTCTTGGAGATTCAACGTTATGTGTGAATACTGCCTGCAAAGTGTGTCACGATTACAGTTGATGATAAAGAAGTAATAAACTAAAAAGTCATGCTTCATGAGGCAGTTTTACTGCATGAATACTGAAATGTAGTAAGTGATAAACATACTTTCTTTCGTCATTTTGTGCGATTCATCGGCGAGAAAAAGTTTAGCAAAGCTTTGAAATTATGAGTAAAGTTTGTTGCAAGTCTCTAAGTGCTCTCTTTCTCAAATAATGGATGAATGAAGTGTGGGTATTCGTGCGTCATGAGCTGCACTGCTTTTTCATCGCCACCCCATCCCTTTGATAGGGAGGCGATTCTTACCCCACAGCGATTCTTTCCAGATAGTAGGTAATATAAGCACCAGCTTTGGTTGAAATAGATTGAGTGGCTTAGTGGTGGATGTGGAACATACATACATAGTCAGGCATGTATGTGTACATCATTTTTATAATTATATGGATTTCCTACTACTTGTGCGATGCTTATGCATTTAACGGCCGGCCGCGGTGGTCTCGCGGTTCTAGGCGCTCAGTCCGGAACCGCGCGACTGCTACGGTCGCAGGTTCGAATCCTACCTCGGGCATGGATGTGTGTGATGTCCTTAGGTTAGTTAGGTTTAAATAGTTCTAAGTGCTAGGGGACTGATGACCATAGCTGTTAAGTCCCATAGTGCTCAGAGCCATTTGAACCATTTTTTTGCATTTAACGTAGTTTCATGAGTTAGAAAATTTCTCCAAGTAGAAGTTTTTATTCTTGAAGATGGTTGTTTGATTTGGTATTACGGTATTCAGTATGTCTACATTGTGCGTGTTTTCGCAAGTTCGTGACTTTGTGGGTGCTTGTAGCAATTGTTTCCACGAATTGCTTTATTACTGTACAAGAGACGTATACGTCTGGGACCTCGTTTACGTGGTTTACAGCCAGGTCAGTCGACGGCAGGGTTAAAGGTGCGCAGGTAGTTTGGTTCTGGACTGAGGTATTGTCAAGAGAATTATGCTGTTAAGTTTCTTTACCAGTTTATGTTCTGATATTAAGAAATAACAGAATAATGGAATTTCCTGAATAAATTGGCTATTCTGGCAATTTACACCAACAAATAAGCAACTATATACTGTAACTGGAGTATTACTTTAAGATGAATGCCTCTTGAAATGGTAAGAAGGTATCTGTTGAAACTGCAACTGTGTTTTGAAATAATAATTGCTTTCGCTTGATTGATCGGTGTGGCGAAGCTGCAGAAACTGTAAACTAGTTGTACAACTTACCCCGAAACAATGTTCACATGTATGAAAGACCGGGTAATTGAGGAAAGTCGATGTTTAGGCCCGAAAATATTTTTCTGAAAATTTGAATTATGTTGGTAATAGTACCTCACAAAAATCAACTTCGTAAGTTTTAAGAAGCGTATTCATATTAATAATAATTTATCTACGAATAACACCCAGCATTTGCGCATACTACTAGAAGAGAATACACAGAACATCAGAAAATGGGTCTGGAAATGCCGGTGGATATCCCATGGAATGACACAGTTGGAATACAAGAACTAAAAAGTTCGTACTATGTTTTTTTGCTTTCAATCAGTCGATGGGCGCTGACGTAACCCAAACAGCCAGAATTAAATGGACATAAAGACGATTGTCGAGTAAGATGCGTAAATATAGACGTTGCTAACGTAAATTTGTTGTAGAATTATGGAAATGGTTGTTTCATTATTTATCATACGTGTATTGGAGACAGAAAATTTCCGCTGTGAGAACTAAAAAAAATGAAACCCCAAGAAGAAATCATTCTCGGATTTAGAGGGCAATATACAATAGATGCCAATATATGATGTGTCCCGCAGGTTCCATAAGGCGTATGAAGAATCCCACTTGTATCGTGGGGACCTGTGGGATGTATGTTTTAAACTTTGTGGCTAATATCAAACGTCACTGTAGGGGGGGGGGGGTAGTTTATCAGAAGGTAAATTAGCTTTCGACTTACTCCAACGTAGTCTTAACAGAAGCTTTTATTTTCTCGGTAAATATAAATGGTCTGATGGATAACAACTGAACAAATGGCTCTGAGCACTATGCGACTCAACTTCTGAGGTCATCAGTCGCCTAGAACTTAGAACTAATTAAACCTAACTAACCTAAGGACATCACACACATCCATGCCCGAGGCAGGATTCGAACCTGCGACCGTAGCGGACACGCGGTTCCAGACTGAAGCGCCTTTAACCGCACGGCCACACCGGCCGGCACAACTGAACATTTACGAGGGTATTCGTTTAGAGTACTGTTTTGTACAGGGATGTCGCAAGCCAGAAAATTGGAGGAAAATGACAGATCTGCAGAGGACTGTAGTTGCCAGCTCTGGTAGCTGACCCTGAAAATGAACAAATGTCGTATAGTGCGCTTAAGTAGTCAAAAACTCATTTTTATTTAACTATGTCATTGGCGATCGTTCACTGGAAGCACACACATGCGTATAAGATTCAGAAATAAGCGTTGGGAGATAATTTAGATGTACGGAAAGCTGATGGTACAAAATTTACGTAAATATCCTAAGAAAGGTTGACTCACCAACTTAGTAGGTCGCTTAATTTTTGAATTAACGCGTTCGTACTCCTCACATTGGTTTCAGACAAGACAATAAGCCGAAAGACGTGTTTGTTGTGTAGCCACACTAAGAATCAATCCTCTTTCCGCTTGAGCTTGAAAAACTGAATCTACCGAAAAAGGGAATTCTCGATAGTACATCAAACAATCACAGCTTACTGCGAAGATAATCAACAGAAAATACATAAAATGAAGGTAGAAAATTGTTTTCAACTGTGAGCAGCAAAATTTGCTTCGGAATTACTAAAACCATATCTACTCGGATTGCTACTGTTTATGAGATCATGTCAAATGACTTGAAAACATCTACGTGTCTACATAATCTACACTGCCACATTGAAATACAGGTTGTCTATATTACTCACTCGAATAAGATATTCAGCATGTTTGGCACAGCCAGATCATATTCGGCATGCAAAGGTCGTGCAGATTAAAGAAATAGGCTAGCGTGAGAAAAGCAAGCAAACGTCACAGAAAGATTTAGGAGTGAGATTGAGTCACGGAGTAAAAAATCGAAACACTTGTGTGGCTCACAAACTACTGCAACACATCTATTCGTGCCTTTCACGATCCAGGTTAGTCAGCAAGTGCTTCTTCAGCTGATATTAAGCTATAAAATTCGAAGTTTCCTTATCATAAATTTCTTGTGCCCGTGAAACGTACTATATGATTAAAAGTATCAGAATACGTCTGTGTAACACGCAACTGACCTCCACGTTACACGAGAGGCGGACACGCCAATATAAAAGGAGAGGGGCGTATTGTGTTGTCAGCAGTGGAGTGGTAGCAACAGAATGAGTCCGCCAGAAGAACTTGGAACGTGGACTAGTCATTGCACGTCACCTGAATAACAAATCAATTAGGGCCATTTCAGTCCTAAAGCTGCCCAGGTCGACTGTTAGCGACGTGATTCTGAAATCGAAATGCGTAGGAACAACCACAGCTGAACTTAGACCACATAGATTTCATGCACTGACGGACAGGAAGAGTGGAGCACTGGGGACGGCAAAAAAAAAAAAAAAAAAAAAAAAAAAAAAAAAAAAAAAAAAAAAAAAAAGTAAGTGTAAATCAGTGGAAGTCCAGCTAGCCCAATGATTGTGCTTAGGGAGTTAAAATGGGGTACAATGATCGAGCCGCTCCACGTAAACCACGCATTTCTGTAGTCAGTACCCGCTGCAGTCCGGAACTGCGCTGCTGCTACGGTCGCAGGTTCGAATCCTGCCTCTGGGATGGATGTGTGTGATGTCCTTAGGTTAGTTAGGTTTGAAGTAGTTCTAAGTTCTAGGGGACTGATGAACTCAGAAGTTAAGTCCCATAGTGTTCAGAGCCATTTGAACCATCAGCAGATAAATATGGAGGAGAGGGTGTTACGGTATGAGGGTTGTTTTCGGGGTTAGGTTGTTTTCTCCTTACTGGGCTTAAAAAACTTTAAATGCCGAAGGGTTTAAAGACATTTTATAGAATAATATACTGCTTACAGGAGTGGAGCAGTTAGGAGAAGATGACTAAATGGTTCAAATGGCTCTGAGCACTATGGGACTCAACTTCTGAGGTCATTAGTACCCTAGAACTTAGAACTAGTTAGACCTAACTAACCTAAGGACATCGCACACATCCATGCCCGAGGCAGGATTCGAACCTGCGACCGTAGCGGTCGTGCGGTCCCAGACTGCAGCGCCTAGAACCGCACGGGCACTTCGGCCGGCGAGAGGATGACTGCTCGCATCTCCACGGCATTGCATTCTCTCATAAAGCTGCGCCTGTGAGGCAATGGTTTGTGGCCAATAACATTCCTGAAATGGAGTAGCACGCCCAGTCAATGTTAACACCTCTGGGGCGTGCTAGAACATCGACGTCACTCTATACCCAAGCTTCCTACTTTATTACTTTCTCTAATTTCGGCTTTTGAGGAAGATACTAAAAAACTAAAATCCCGCCTCGATTGCGAAAAAAGCACCTAGTGTCAAGTGTTAACCCAGGTTTCGGCGTAGATAACTACACCTTCTTCAGAACAACAATAAAATCCACAAGTTCCTAAGAAGACCTTTGTCAATGATTAAAAGAACACCATAGCTATACATTTATAAACGAAAAAGAAAAGGAAAACACAAAGAGTACATATGTACAAAGTCAAAACCACTACTTAACTTAATGGTGTACGCTCCACCTCACACCGGCCTATGTTCGATGGGCCATGACCCGCCATAAACTGCAGCTACAAACGGTCGCTCACTTAAAAGCCTGACCCGTTATCTATGCACATGCGCAAGACAAGGGAAGTTACTTGAATGCGCATGCGCATACGAATACGAGAAAGTTTATACATGGGGCGGGGCTAAATAGCCCGTATATTCCCAACCGTTGATCAATGTATATCAAAAAATGAAATGGATAGAACAAGAGACGAGCTAAATAGGAGATGAAACCTAAAAATATCCGCACACGGTTGCTTATGCTAGTAAAGAAACTTATATATGAAGCTACCTATGACAATAGGGGGAACTCTTAAAAACTATACCTAAAGCCAGTAGTTAGCCTGGGGGGGGGGGGGGCTGAGGGGACGTGATATAAAGACGTCATAGTAATAAAGATATAGGGATAAAACGTGTTCAACGGGCTAAAACCACCTTCATCGTAAAAGGAAAATGAGGATAAAAAAAAAGAAGATGAACAGCTTGACCAACCGCGCTCGCCAATCAGCGCGCGCATGTGATAATCCCCAGATCATCAGATTTACAAGTATGAAGAACAAAGTAAAGGCGCGAAACCTTCAAAAAAATTTCTATTTCTTAGTAGGAGTTGGTCATTGAGAATATTGTCTTCAACATGTTGCAGATGATTAAAGATCTGCATTTCTTCCAAAACATCCAGTTTTAAGTCCTTAACCTTGGCGTGAAGTAACTCGATATTAACTGGAGGGCTCGGCGCATGAGCCGTTTGCACAAGGTGTTCCGCATAAGTAGAGCCCTTAGTACCGTCACCGCTTCTAGTAGGAATATGCTCTTTATACCTGAGACCCAGAGCTCGCCCCATTTGCCCGATGTAAAATTTTGGACAATCCCCGCATGTAATTTTATATACTCCTCATTGGGAAAGTTTATCGCTCTTTCTCTGCAAGGAGTGAATTAAATTCCTATGTAAACTATTATTAGTAGAATAGGCGACTCTGAAATTATGGGCTCTGAGTAAACGCCCCAATTTGTAACTTATATTGCCTATGTAAGGAATAGATATCGTAGGCAATATAAGTTAGAAATCGTTAGAATCGTGTTAACAATATCGAATTTTGTACCAGAAAGTGATGATTTGCGAAAAGCATTAATTTTTTTGTTTTCATTTGGAAAAATGTGCTGCAGAGTCGCATCGAATGCTTGTCGAGGCATATGGTGATCATGCTGTATCAGAAGCAACATGCAAAAGATGGTTTCAACGGTTCAGAAATAATGATTTTGATGTAAGAAATGAAGAACGTGGAAGACCACCAAAAAAGTTCGAAGACGCCGAATTGCAAGCAATATTGGATGAAGATGATACTTTGAGTCAGAAGCAAATGGCAGCAATGCTAAATGTTGCACAACAAACAATTTCTGACCGTTTGAAAGCTATTGGAAAGATCCAAAAGTGTGGAAAATGGGTGCCACCTGAATTGAATGAAAGACAGATGGAAAACCGAGAAACCATTTGTCAAATTTTGCTTCAAAGACATGAAACAAAATCAATTTTGCATCGAATTGTTACTGGCTATCAAAAATGGATTTATTTTAAGAATCCTAAATGGGAAAAATCATGGCTTAATCCGGAACAACCATCAACATCGATTGCAAAACCAGATCGATTCGGCAAGAAGACAATGCTCTGTGTTTGGTGGGATCACAAAGGTGTGGTGTATCATGAGCTTCTAAAACCCGGTGAAACTGTGAATGCTAATCGCTACAGACAACAAATGATCAATCTGAACTATGCATTGATCGAAAAAAGACCAGAATGAACCGGAAGACATGGCAAAGTAATTTTTTTACACGACAATGCACCTGCACATAAAGCAAAACTGGTTCTGGATACAATCAAAACACTTAGCTGGGAGCTGCTACCCCACCCTGCGTATTCACCAGACTTGGCCCCTTCCGACTACCATTTGTTTTCATCAAGGGGACACGCATTGGCTGAGGAACACTTCGATTCCTACGAAGAAGTCGAAAATTTGGTGTCTGATTGGTTTGCTTCAAAAGACGAACATTTCTATTGGCGTCGTGTCCACAAATTGCCAGAAAGGTGGTCAAAATGCATAGAAAGCAATGGTCAGTACTTTGAATAAAATGTTTTTACTTTTCACTTCAAAATTAGTGTTTCATTTTCACAAAAAACGCTCATTTCATGCAGGTACACCTGGTATACTTATTAAAATACTTACCACTACCTGACAGTGACTAGTTCATTACTTTTGAATGAAAGAGGAAATCAAATATTTCTTGGCAAGAATTAGAAACTATGGTGCCAATGTGTGGGGGTCAGAGGAAAGAAGGCCTGTGTATTAATGGCGTCTGACCATCAGCCTGGTCGCCGTTTTCTTCTATCAAGAAGACATTACGTCTCAAGTGTCGTTGTGCCCTTATGCATTCTTGACTCAGCGCGGCATTACCATGTTACAGGCCAAATAAGGCCACCGATGATCCTCGGAGCTATGGACTGTCAACTTTCAGCGATAAACTGTACCGTAGGGGTCGCGATTTGGCCCCTTCATTGGTGAATGAACAGGATGGGTGTAGGATGTGGGAGTGGTGGTGACTGGAATCGTACAGTGCAACATTATCAAAACATCCTTAGTTATAATTGTTCTTTGTACATGTCACCTGCAGGGATTTTGTTGGCCTTGGTGATGCAAGTGTCCACACGCATGTGGTGTGTCGTCGTCAGCGTTTCGCCAGCCTTAGCAGGCGCTGTGTGTGGAAAGCCACAGCTATCGACGTCTGCACCCCCAGAGACGAGACCCGTGGGAAATACAGGCCCTGCAATGAACTTGTGACGTCACGTTAGCTGCCTTGCCCAAAACACATCTCGTATTCTCAGTTAAGTCTGGAGCCAGATGGGTAACAAACATGTCAATGAAGAGATACCTAATAAAGTCCGCGATTCTGTCATATGTCATCGAGATCATGAGTCTGCTTAAACGCGCTGCTATGAAGTATTAAAGTGATCTCAGATGGTAACTCGCTCCCTACTAGAGATGGTCGCTGAAGCTCATAAGACCTGTAGTGTCACGTGCAATGATATACGCTACAAAATCAGTGTATCTCACTAGCCCTTGCCCAGAGAAACCTGGCCCAAGCGCAGTACCGTCTTCGAGGAATGACCATACCAGCTGCTAATGGCTCAGCTGCGCAGATCGTGTTTAAAGTATGGTACCAGGGATGGCCACAGGTGATGGTGTGTGCCCGTCCCAGTCAGCGACAGTGTTGGTCTGTACAAGCTGGATAATGCTGACAGTGCAGCTGGGCAGCGAGTTGTCCCAGGCCTGGAGGCTGCTGGCAGTGATCCAATGGAGCAGACGCACCAAGTGTACGGCATGCTGACCTCAGCTCAGGCTGTAACTACAGTTAGTGTGGCAAAGTCGAGGTTAATGGATGGATACATTTGTGGCTGCGAGTAGATAGAAGCTGGCGTAGACTGCATCGCATGGCATATTGTACTCATCTGGATACTGCTGGATAGAACAACATTTGAGAATGAGGGTCTGATATGGTGGGCTGCAGGGTACATGTGTGAGTCAGTTAGTACTTCTGCAATGGCACCACTGCCGTCCTGGAACTCATAGCAGGATGTAGTGGCAGCGTGTGAAAGTTGGGCAGCGATGACTTCACTTGCCCCAGTCCGTTTTGTTTACTCATGTTCTCCAAAACCCCTATCAGAGCTATAACATTTCACAACTTTTGCTTTCAGAGTTATTGGCTAACATTTTTAGCTTTGTCAACGTTGTGAATGAATACTCTTATACTCTGAGTACACCACCTTGCTCAAGTGTTCCTGATTTAGAGCCGACAACTGTTTCCCTCTCTATTATGTCGTTCTGCTGATCGATGCAGGAACAGTTCATGGCCTTGGCAGACTTGTGGCGCAGCAGTAACTGACATTATGACCACCTACTTAATAGCCAGAATGTCCACTTTTGGCACGGTTAATAGTGGCGTCACGTCATGGCATGGAAGCAATGAGGCCTTGGTGGGTCGTTGGAGGGAGTTGGCACCACATCTGTACACACAAATCGTTTCCCGTAAATTCCGGGGAGGGGGGCGATGAGCTCTGATGCCACGTTCAGTCACAGATGTGTTCGATCAGGTTCAAATCTGGTGAGTTGGGAGGCCAGCACATCAATTGGAACTCGCCACTGTGTTCCTCGAACCACTCCATCTCACTCCTCGCCTTGTGGCATGGGTTATTAACTTGTTGAAAAATGCCACTGCGATTCGGAAGCACGATTGTCACGAACGGGTGTACGTGGTATGCAAGCAGTGTACGACACTCCTTGGCCGCCATGGTGCCTTGCACGGACTTCACTGGACACATGGATACCCACTCGGATGTTCCCCAGAGCATTAATGGAGCCACTGCCAGCTTGTCTTCGTCCTACAGTAAATGCGTCAAGGAGCTGTTTTCCTGAAAGGCGACGGATTCGTGCCCTCCCACCGGCATGGAGGAAAAGGTGTCGGTATTCACCATATCGTGCTACGCTCTGCCACTGTGCCAACGTCCAGTGCTGAAGGTCATTTTAGTCGTTGTTGCCTATGTGTTAATATTGGCACATCATGGGTCGTCAGCTACGGAGGCCTATCGGTAGGAGTTTTCGGTGCTCTGTGTGTTCAGACGCACTTGTGCTCTGCCTGTAATGTCTGGACATGGTTTCTCCTTGGTCTCACCACAGCGCTTCTCGAACATCCGACAAATCGTGCAGTTTCCAAAATGCTCGTGCCGAGCCTCCGAGCCATCACAGTTCGGCCTCGGTGAGACGCGGGCGCCTCCCCCTTTCTACACACGGACAGCACGTTACTACACCGTGCGTGTGTCTGACTAGCAGTCATTCCTCGCCAGGTGACACTGCTATCGCCAGGGTGGGTTTGTGTCGATAATAGGTCGGTGGCCGTAATGTTCTGGCTGATCAGTGTATCACTGTCGGGGCACTCTCATGATGATAGCCTACAAAGATCATGCGGATTAGCGTTTTCCAAGTCGAGATTAGCAATGCGAGATGCGCTTAGATCTAAGTACTGTCTAAAAGAACTGTGCCGGCTACATTAAGTCTCTCCTCTTTCGACGTCATGTCACGTAGGATTTCATGGTTAAAAATTTACATTATAGTCAACGTCAGGATTAGAGACGGATCACAGGCCCCACAATCTCTGATTTGTAGAAGGAAGTTGCTGGTGACCTTCTTTAAGAAATCATCCCAGAACTCAATTGAAGGAACTACAGAATTTATAAACCGGAATATCTGATTGCGCACTTAAGCCCCTTTCATGCCTAAATTCCTCCCTCTCGCCCAGTCGCCTCTTAGAAGGTACAGCCCATGTTTCCCCGCAGAAAGGCTGAGACACCGATGTCAGCCGAGAAAGGGACGAGCGCTTTATATTACACATGGTTTGAGCGCCTTAGATACTTTTTTTGTATCTGGGAGCTATAGTTATTTCATTAACCCCTTCCATAGGGAAATGTAGATCATCAGAATTAGATCTCGAGAGAGGGAGAAGTGATGATATATAGCGCCTGTTCACCATACCTTGTAGCAATGTCAGGGACTAAATTGCAAATCTGCACGCTGGGTCTTGTAATGTGTTGGAATAATGTGGTTGATACTCAAGTATTGTAAATGAATGTAGAACAATACTCGTAAACTGCCTATAAGAATACTTTTGAGAATGTTAACAATATAAGCGCCACTTTATGTACTATATGAACATGAAGAGTATACACTGTGGAACGAAGTCAAAGGATTACTTTTTCAAAACACCACAATTGTCACCCAATGAGACACATTAGTATGAAATTCGGCTTAAAGCTGCCTACAACCTTCCTCTTCAACGCAGCAAAAGCTTGGAGCCCTGCAACGACAACCTCGGGCTCGGTGACGCTTCAAAATGCGTGCGAGAAAAAGGCCATAGCTCAGAAGTTCATGTCAGCTGTAATGTGGATTAATGATGTCAAATTGACACCAAGTTTCGTCACAATTCTAATCAACACGATGCAAACGGCATCACACCTCCTCTTACCGATATTTCACCGCATGTTTTGACGCCTCTGCGATGGGGGTCAGAACCGCGATACCCAGCATTGAAATAACGCGGCTTTCCTATGGATGGTCGAGGAAAACATTCCAGAGACACCGCCGCTAGGACTCGACATGAAACGGCCTCATGGAGTGGCATAAAGCGCGTCAATGAAAGCAGCAAACCATCCCTTCCCTTAGGTCGTTGATGCCCAGACGTTCCGCAGTGTAAAACGACAGTTCGCAGTGCGATGAGCAACAGGACGTTCTTGACAACTGCTGCCACCCCTGGTCGTTTCAATCCTACCGATCATCTTGGGGGCACAAACCCGTTGAACGTATCTGACCTATTTGGGGTGGGGTGCGATCCCCATTTTTGGTCTGGTACAGAGAGTGGAACCACTAGGGACCGTTAAAAGCCATTTGACGAAATCTGAACATGATCCGAAGCAGTAAAGGATATTTATGCTTTTTCGGCTCTCCTGTTTCTAGCCCTCCTGTGATGTGGTCACGGGACGGAGGGGGTTACAGCATTAACATGCGTGTGAATAAAAGGGCAAATGGTCCCTCTAAGAACCTCCCCCTCTCTCCTCCCCTCCTCCTCGCAAGTCGGCAACGCCATCGATGCCATCCACGCACCTTTGTTGAGCACATTAAAAATATACATGTTAGAAACTTCGACACCTATTCAATCTCGCAGCAGCTGTAGTGCCTAAAGGTAGGCAAAATCTACTTAAAGGCTATCGAAGTATAAAGTTTCAGACACAATAATCAACCATTACGAGCGTAAACGGTGAGTAGAAACCCTGCAATATCGATCCTATGTCACTCCTTTCCAGTACGCCTTTTGATTACACTCGAAGACGCAACCTTTTGTAATTTTACATCTGACTGACATATACCTAGTATGAAGATCCAGACGCCGTAAAGATGATGTGTATAAGTGCTTAAATTTCTAGTATAAAAAGAAGAAGTTCTTTCAATGCAGACTTCAGTACGGTTTATCGATATTACTCCTTTTTCTTCATAGTTAATGTCACACCTGTAATACATCTGTCACTTACTACTGAAATAAAGTTATGTAAATAACTTCACTTTTCCAGCCTAATTATTCGTAGAAATTGGGATATCTCAGTGAATTCTTTTAACATATAATACCCTCGTAGTACAGACTAGCAGAACCTAAAATGAATGATTCGTTAAGCACGTTTTGATTGTGCCGGACTATAACTAAATTGCTGACTTGAGCTAGTAATAAGATCAATTTTTTGTGATATAACCTATCTACTGTGTCTCTACAGTAAAAATATAAAATGTTCGAGCAGACCTAACGGTTGCGAAGTTGGTTTACTTACAGTTATTTGAAACAGGCGTAATAACTACAGATTTTCCTTCTTTTGTTGTATTTTATACTAACTTCAAGCAAAGAACAAATTTATCGCCGAGTCAAAGATGGAGTTTTAGTCTCCTCGCTATTATTTATCGACTGAAGAAATATAATTTTTTATTCCTTACATAATGTAGAATAACTATCAAATATTTTTTCCTATGTATCATATTGATTAATTATTTTCATTTTTATCTTTTTCATCACATAGAATTTAGTCAATTACACCCATTTAGATAGACAGAATACAAGTAAATTGCTTCTCTGAATATTTATTCTCTAATATAGCCAAAGAGATAAAGTATACAGGAACATAGACAGGCTGTGAGCATGGTCTATGGCTATGACACGTTGTTCAGCGCTCCTTGCGGTGCCATTATTGTCCGCCATACGTTCGGAAGTCATTGTGTACGAGTGACTAAAGTGAGGCAGTATTGCAGCGTGCAACTGGCGTCCAGAAAATGGCCACATGGCTTCGGTTGCTTGCTGTGCAGTGCGATCTTTGTCTTGACCGCCAAATTTACGAAAGCGTTGTTAACGATTCGATCGCAGACAAATGTTTGTGACAAGGGAGACTAAATATATGACTGCTGCTCATTTCATTCGCGACATATTCGGAAGTAAACTGCCAAGCATTTGTGATATGCAAAAATATAAATTTCATTGCAGGTCACTTCAATCACAGCAATTAGATTAGATTCCTGCCTAACCAGACCTTTTCCAGAAATATTCTGGAAAAAAAATTCAGATATTTGTGACAAGAAAGAATAAAAGTATCATTGCTGGTTTTTTCACTAGCAGCCGTTTCATTTTTCGTTTTTTAATCCGACTGAAGTCACGAAATGGAATAAAACCATTCCTGATAGAGCACACTCTTATACACAGATAACATCGAACGCTGCAGAACCTACTGCTGTTACATAAATAAGAAAGCCCCGGAATGTGTTACAATCGCGAAGATGAAAAAAAAAAGAAAAACCATATTACCAGGACGTGAACTTACTTAATTTAACTCCCTAACTGCACGTCTCTAAGTACATGACTACAACGTTCAGTTACAATTCGACCATTATTATCGTTCGTCGTAGAATCTCCTAAAGACTTTTACAGTTGATGTGTACTTAGTTGACATTTGGTTATAACAAATCGTACCTAGAATGACGTGTTTGTAGTAAATCTTCAATGAGCCGATGCCCTGAAACAGCATACTGCCATAACACGCAAGTTATAATGAAACAACGAAATACGATGACCATCCCAAAAGTAACAAGCGAGGAATGTTACGTGACCGATTTCCGATTTAGACGAACGCCAGTCGAAAGCGATTGAGGCTTCCTCATTTTAATCACTCGTCATTCTGTGGTTGTTTTAAAAGCGAGATAGTATGTGTGTGAGCTAGTAAGGTATGCAACTGCCGAATTTCTTTTCGAAGTCATGCCTAATGTTTGCGCAGTGTGAAACTGAACACACAAAAGCAGTAAAAATACGGATATACCTCATTTCATGTACGTACTGCTTAAAAATATTATCTGTTGGTGGTTTCATTCGAGTTAAACACCAGCACAGAAAGAACTTTCATGTGTTTAATTTTACGTGAATATCTGAATTTATCTTAGGCTTCGTTTCGTAATTTCCTTACGGTCTATCATGTACCACGCCCGTTCGTTTTGACTTCCGCAAACATGGTGGAGGGTTGTTCAATCTGCTTCACTCTGGTCAGGGTCTATGGTATTGTATCTCTAAATATAGCTAACAGTAAACTCTGAATGTCTCTGTCTTTTCTTTTCTATACATAAATTTAAGATATCTTTTGTTTCATTATTTCTGTCTTTGTGATTCAAGATCAATTAATAGCAAATTTTGTTTCGTTTTAAAGTGAAGAGGCTGCGTCTCTACTTTAAATTTTCACTAATCAAAGCTTTGAATTTTTTTTCCATATAGTAGGCTATCGTCGGCTGTCGATTTGTGCCAACAAAGCTAATCCCAGACAACAAAGATCCTCAATGCCCGATCTCAGCTACAACTGCCCATCCATGTTAAAACTTTTGGAACCATCAAAGTAAACAAATGCACAACGCTACCATTAGATATTATTAAGGATGGCTGCCGGTTTTTCTTCTAGTGGTCAATGTAATCGCTCTCTGAGTCTCTATAACCCCATGTGACTAAATACGAGACCTTACTCGCAATTCAGCTCCAACTCAACACGTGAAATGAAGGCAATGTAAATGTGCGTAATCTTGACGCACATGTTATGCGACGCCATCTTGGGCACACCTGTTGCCAACATCTTTCTTTATCAATTCAGTCATCATCTACGATAGATATATTGAAGTGATTCAGTCATATCAATAGCAATTTTGCCACTCTATCTGCCGTTACGTTGCAACTAATCGATTCGAAATTTAGCGCTCTACGACACTCATTTAAAAAACAAGCTATAAGCAGACATTTGTAATGATGCGTGATAATGACCTCTTCTATGACAATATACGGCCAGGTGTTGAGCCAACAAGTTACGGCGATAAAATTACCACGACCACAAATACCATGAAATCTTTTAACCCGTCAGTCTCACAGGATGAAGACATGCCGCTTGTTGGTGGTTCTTTTTTTGTCTGAGGATGTTAATATTTGCGATCATCTTGGTATTCATCGAGTTGTATAGGCTTTGTGCTGGTTTTAGACTGAACTGTCTCCGTAGTTCATTGGCTACACATTCACAACATTAACGGGCGCGGGCAATCTTTACATCCAGCCGAAGATGCAAATCGTATTGGCCCCAACAGTGATTACCTAAATATTCGTCTGGCTTTGCCCGACTAGTTGTGTTGTGTGCCAAATACACAGTTGTAGTGCTTTGCAGCTGCACTCATTTTAAGTAAAGGTGGGAAAACGTTCCATTTTTTCGACCATTTCTTCACTGTGTGAGAGCATATCTGCAGAGTATGTAACCACGGTCTGACAAACGTCGACAGTTGCGTGTTAAACAGCACCTTAATTTTATTCACAGTTTTGTTTTCCTTAGATCACAAATAATCTTTGCATGCTTTTCACAAAGATATCCTGTAATTAGTATCGATAGGTCATGCAGTCCGTTTGAGCTACCTCTTTGTGAGGCAGTATGGTAGTAGAGTGTTTCATCTTTGGCAAGTTCCACTCGGTTTCAGCCATTGAGGTGCTAGGGTGGTTGAGAGACCATGCTGTCGACCAGGTTTAAAACCACACTTTTTCTCTGGACGTGCCGGCCGTGAGTTGTAAGCTGATAGAAGCTGACGATTGCAGCTGAAGATTTATGGAGACCATTAACGTTCTCTGCACCTGTTATTAATACACAACGTGTAAAGTATTTCGATTGCGAGATATTAGTGCTTGTACTTTTAAACGGCCTTCATTTCGCATGTTGAATGGATGCCGAATTGCGAGTGTTGTCTCGTATTTAGTTACATGGTGTTACAGAGATTCAGAGATCGATTACTTTTCCTAAATTGGAAACCGATTACGTGATTGTGTTGTAGTTATTCAGTCTAATGCTTTATGCACTCAATTTCGTAACTCTCTCGAGCATTGCAAGTTATTTAATGCATTACTGGAAGGCATGTTTTCTTGTGATTACTAGAAATTCGATTCACATTCATGTGTATTGTAAAGGACACATTTGTACATCTAAGGCTTGATTATTTTGAACTTGATACAGTGTATGAGTTCAATTTTGTGATTACTGATTATGTCCTCATTAGTCATTTATTTCATTTTTGTGCGTAATCTTGACGCACACGTTGTGCGACGTTATCTTGGGCACTACTGTTGCCAACATCCTCCTGTCAGTTCAGTCATCATCTACGATAGAGACAATGAAATAATTCAATCATGCAGACGAATTACTAATAATTATCCAGCTCCCTGCATATATAAATTTTCAGGTTATGGGAGTTTCGTCGATGACGATGGGACGGAAAGTATCCTGTGGCAGAATTTTATAATATATATATTGATGTTTTCTGCAGTAATTTGTGCAGAACATGGTAGTGAAGGCTTCACATTTTGCAGTAGTACATGTATATTTGGTCACGGAATTACATTCAATTGCTTTGGCTGGGTGTTTTTCGTGTTAGATCATTTCCAGATTAGAGTATTGTGATTACAGTCAAAGTAATCGTCCCAACACACCGTATCTAGCTATAAGCTTTTACACTCTTTAAGTTTGAGATTCGTTTGAGAGTGATTACACATTGTTTGATGTTCATTTGCAGAAGCTATGCATATCTATTTTACGTTGAGCGTATTTTACGCGCATGTTACTGTGACTAGTCCTTTTGTTCACTTCGTACTCAGGGTTACAAACTTGATTCTTGTATCTTGAACATTTATATAACAGAACTTAGCTTCAGTTAATCTGAACTTAGCCTCACTACTCATGTTAGAAGACAACTTTTTGACACACTATACATCTTAAAACTTAAACTGAGAAATAAAAAATCACCAATCAATGATCGGCAATCAGCAATCGGTAATCACTTCCTATTTAGAAACGAGATAAATGAAACTATACGAAACCTTACGTAGTGTCAGTATGATTTCACTACGCCTCGGTGTACTAAACAAAAAATTCCAGTTTCGCCGGTAGCCTGAATTCAGTGAAAAGATCGGCGCTAATTGCATCAGTCCAGAGAGGCAGCGGATTGCTGGAAGCGCCTGCCGAGTGTTTACGGGGAGAGAGCGGGTGGCCGGAGCCGCCCACGCCGCCTCCCGTGCTGCTGCCTGGCCGCCCTGACGGCGCGGGCCGCCGCTATACGGACGTGGCTGCGTGTGGCAGCGGAAACACGCCGGAACGACGCACCGCGGAGGAAGTATCCGAGTGGGACGGGAAATTGTACGTGAACAGACAAACAAATGATTACACTTTCAGGAAAAAATGGATGATTTATCCAAGAGAAAGAGCTTCGCAAGTTGTCCAAGTCAGTAACGCGTTGGTTCACCTCTGGCCCCCACTCAAGCATTTATTCAGCTCGGTGGTGATTTACAGAGTTGTTGGATGTCCTCCTGTGGCATATCGTTCCAAATCCTCTCCATTTGGTGCGTTAAATTGTCAAAATCCCGAGACGGTCGAAGGACCCTGCCCATAATGCTCCAAACATTCCCAATTGGGGAGAGACCGGCGACATAGTGTTTGGAACTCACGAAGACACGCAGTAGAAATGTCGTCGTGTGTGGGCGGGCATTATCTTGCTGAAATGTAAGCCCATGAATCACTGCCACTAAGGGCATATCCTTTAGGTACCGCTATGCTGTAACGGTGCCACGAATGAAAACCGCAACGGTACTGCTACGAAAAGAGATGGCACCAACACGCTCACTTCCGGATGTCGGGCCGTATGGCGGGCGATAGTCTAATCGGTATTCTGCCACTGTCCAGGGGGCCTTGCGACTCCTCTTCACTGCTCACCGGGGCTCAGTTTGAAGCAGGTCTCGTCACTGAAGACAATTCTACTCCAGTCAAAGAGATTCAAGGCCCAAAGTACCCGACACTACCGCAACCGGGCTTGTTGGTTTACCGAGGTTAACGGTAGTCAGCGCAAGGGGCGCTGTGAGTTCAGCCCCTTTTCTATGAGCCGCCTATTAGTGGTCCTAGGGGTTACTGAAGCACCAGTTACACGTCGGATCGATGATAGTGATGAATCCAGGGCTCTGAGTGCTCTCTGAAGATTGCTTTGTCCTCTCGTTTTGTCGTCTCTCTAGGTTGACCACTTCCTTCTCGAGACTGTGTTTGGACATGATTCACCCCTTCCTTCCAACATCGTCGAATAGTGGCATCCCTTTTGTTCGAATTTCGAGCGATTCACCGATTACTCCAACCGGTTTCTCTGAGCTATAGTACACGTCCTCTCTCAAATGCTGACGTATGCGTACATTTTTCACGTGCCTGGTTGTGAGACATGGTTGCTGTTCAACTGAGTACACGGAATGAAATTCGCAAAGAATTTATGCCCCGGTATCGACATGTCACATGTTTACTATTCTTGCCAGCTGCACGCTGTAACTGCGTTGCAGCGTCACACTTTCATCTATCTGCCGCCAAAGTTTGCAGTTTTGCATTTTCCATCGATATCAATATGGATATCAATTAACAATCTCATTATTCTTCATCTCTACATATTTATTTCTCAACGTAATCACCCCGACGACGAACACATTTCTGCCGGCCACGGTGGTGTCGCGGTTCTAGGCGCTCAGTCCGGACCCGCGCGACTGCTACGGTCGCAGGTTCGAATCCTCGGGCATGGATGTGTTTGATGTCCTTAGGTTAGTTAGGTTTAAGTAGTTCTAAGTTCTAGGGGACTGATGACCACAGATGTTAAGTCCCATAGTGCTCAGAGCCATTTGAACCATTTTTGAACACATTTCTCGCAGTGAGAGACCAGTTCATTGATACCTACACTGTATAATTTTTGGCTTTTTGATGGAGTTACAATCTCACCTTTGCTCGCACAGCTTCATCAAAGTGAAGTCCTCGAAGGTGTTCTTTAAGTTTTGGAAATAGATGAAAATCGGAAGGAGGCAGTGCGTGATTGCATGGAGGATTACCGATGACAGTGGATCCAGTGCGCTGGATTGTTGCGAATGTCGCAGTGCTCGTCTCTGGTCTGGCATTGTTTTCCTTAAGGAAAGGGTGATCCATCTGTGGACCAACTCTTCGAATTCGAAACCCAATTACAGCACACTGTTTCTCTCACACGAACATACTTACGTTACAAACTACCATGCTACGCGCTTCAAGTCGGAGCCTTCTAACGACAACAGGCTGTAAATACGTAGACATGAAGACTAAGGATGCAGGAGGTTAATAACTTTTGTTTTATATATAAAGTTTTAAGATTTTTTATATAAAAAAATTCGAAGTTATTACTTTTCCTTTTCAGCAGGCCCTCGTATAATCACTGCATGTGCGGTATAGTCGTCAACTTTTATCACCTCAAAGGAATGAAGTAACAAAATCAATTTTATCAACGAGTTGCGCCATTTTGTTTTGAGTTCCCTAGGGGCGTGCTACGGTTCTGTGGAGTGGGTATTTCACTGTGCATCTGTACTGAAGACTGCTACCTGAAAATTATTGCGTAACTTTATTTTTCGTGGTGGCAATTACAACTTTATGACTACCCACGGTATACTGTCCTCTACCAGCGCCTCACCAAGTATGTAGAACTGTTTTCTGTTTACACAGAGCAGCTTCAAAAGACGTGTAGAGTTCGTGGAGAAACTCCACTTTCAGCACCTGCGAAAGTATCACAGTTAATTCTAGAAGTATCTCAATGAGAGAAAGACCAGAATCCAATGAGATCTTTGGAGAGACGTCCAGGTGACTCTTCGTTCCAGGGCCTTCGTAGCTAGACAAACTCGCAGCCAGCTGCAGCTACCTCCCATACGCAGATTTCTTGCGAAGCCGCGAAGCGTCGGCAGCAAGTGACAGCTGACGCGCCTGCAGGAGAGTGCGGTGGAACAATGCCGGCGGCTGCTGGCTTTGTCCCGGCAGCGGACCGCACGTCGCACGCCCCCGCGCCTGCGCACGCAGCGGCCCGCAGCTGACTGCCGTTCCGGGAAGCCGGAATGTGAAAATGATAAGCGCGATCTGCTGAGCGCTAATACGTCCCGGGAAACTGCCGAGAATCTGCGTCGTCTCGCCTCCACAGAATGCCCAGTAACGACCGGTTTTATAGCAGATTTGTGTACTCGTACTTCCGAATAACGTATAACGATCATATACAGAGACAAAATGTATGAAATGTTATCAGCTAAAACTGAATACGAACTGTGAACATCGCTTTTCTCAGAACGAGGTTCGATGTCCATCTCTGACTTCAGATTGGACGAAAAGAGGGTGACAACTGCCAAGTCCACACAGGGCATTCCACAAGGCGGCCATTTATTTGTGCCCTTTAGTTTGCGGAACTGCACAGTTGTTCATAATTTTTTTTATTTATTTATCGTATGCCGATGTATATACAACGATTAGCTTGGGTGTATTGGGTAGAGCTGCATTACGAGCTGTTTCGACAGAACATTGAGAAGCAACGCAGCGAAGGCACCTGACGTCAACAGATGCGGCAAAGGAACTGAAAACATCGTATGCAGAGCCACCATAATAACACCAGAGACAAACGCAGCCGTGGACCGTATCTCGCCACCCGATGAACCAGAAGCTGGGTGACTTGTGCCGGCGTGTGGCTGCGCTCGTCACCGGCAACTGAGATGCTTTCTAGAAACAGTGGAATCCTCCCGTGCAACCAGGGAGCCAACAAGGAGTAAAAGAGACACATGAAACCAAGCGGTCAAGGAATCAGCAGGGCGTGCCTATGGACTGGGGTGCGATGAAGTGCATTGTGGAAGACAAAAACTCAAGTTATTATAATAATAGTAGACATAGAGGTTAAAATCCGCATCCAGTGATGCCTGTCGGATGAGGGTGACACGGCGGCCGATCGGTGCCGCTGGGCCTTCATGGCCTTTTCGGGCGAAGTTTTTTTTTAACAAGCTACAATGGAACCTAATAAATAAATAAATGCACAGATTATAAAACTACTACATGTCAACATTTCAACGCAGCTCTCCAGCATAAAATAACACAAATGACATCAGCTATATACGGATATCAAGGACTTTCGTGCGTTTTATCACACCAATAATCATGAAATCTTCGAAAAGATCCTTGTACCCATGTGCGGGACGTGGGGACATGTTGTCGTCGTACCGCACCACAGTCATGCGATGGTGATGTGGATTTGTCTACTTGCGGAGACTGCATATCTTCCATGACCAGTTCAGATGCGGTGCAGGGTAATCCACATTGTCAGAGGCTGTGCAAATCCAGAGGGTTTCTTCTGGATGTACGACAATTTCAGGCACTGTGGAGAACAGTTTGTTTCTCAGCAGCGTTTCAATTCATCAGTGGTATTGAATTAAATTTCCTTGAGAGTACTGGCTATGATACGAGTGAAATGTTTTGACCTTAATCTTTTTGGCTCCGCAGGGAATATTCACGCAATAGCACGCTCTTCCGTCTGATATCAGGAGGCGAGTGTGGCTCAAGATAGGTAACCAGTACGTGAGAGTAGATCGTACTGGCCCACTAACAGTGCGCGTGACTTCGTTAAGCCGTAAATCTTTCTTCCGTATGGACTATTTAGCCAGACAAGCGCACAGTTCTCTGCTGTTGAGTATACCAGTCCAAGTGCTGATAGCTGAAGAGTGACAGCTGACGATCCCCAACTAGTGCAACAATGTTTGTGGAGAATATTGTTTCTGCTTTTGAGCTTTGCAAATGTTATAGTCAAGTTCTTAAAAGAAAGTGCCCTATTTAACGTCATCCCCACGTACTTTACATGCATATTACGATGAACTTTTTCTCCCTCAAAACAGACGTGAAAGACTCTGCGTGCCGATCTGTTGGACAGACGAAAACATAATCTGAGTTCGGTTGTAACCTCCATTTACGGAAATACTGGCTTAAGACAGGGTCTGTTCGCGCCCTTGACAGTCCTTAAACCACACGTGTCCTCTGGGTGGTGTTAAAGGTCAGTTACTTCAAGGCAAACGTCTAAAGCTGAGAAACAGTGGCAGTCAGAAAATATCAAAAATCTCCAGGCTAAAATGAATTTGACACAAGACATGTTCGTCAAAATTGCAACTCTTAAATATGGAATGGTCTGAACCACTCCAAAATCGGAAGATGTTTAGAACACTGGAACCACGATAAGTGATTAAGATTGCAGAAAAATGGCGTGCACGTACACCCAGCAGTGCTCTCTATTGTGGAATTGGGTAGGTCAGTGTTATGCCATTTCAATCGATGCACAGACTCCAAACGAAGTGGGAACGTGTAAGAAGTGCGGTATGCTTCGTGCACATAAAAAAAAATGGTTCTGAGCACTATGGGACTCAACTTCTGAGGTCATCAGTCCCGTAGAACTTAGAACTACTTAAACCTAACTAACCTAAGGACATCACACACATCCATGCGCGAGGCAGGATTCGAACCCGCGACCATATCGGTCGCGCGGTTCCAGATTGTAGCGCCTAGAACCACTCGGCCACTCGGACCGGCGCACATCAAAAGTCGCAATATCAATTTGCGAGTGTTTTCGAATAGGGCAAAATGATTGGTCTATGGGACTGGGTTTGTTGTGCCGTGGCATAGTGGCTCGTACAGAACAAGCTGCCACGACAATGATGCTTAAGCTGAATCAATAGATTGAGGTGTGCCGTGCACAGTGACGAACAGACACTGGATCATGCAATGCGAGCGCAGCGTGGGATGACCGCCATCTTGTCAGCTGTAACGGATAGAACAGCTTTGCCCACAGCGTTGTTTGGACGTTGCAGCAGTGCAGCAAATGTAGAAATGTCTGCTTTGACGGTTCGACGCCGTCTGTTCAGGGCTAGACTGCTGGCACGCCTGCCATTACTTCGCCTTCCACCGACCAGAAGCCACCAAAGGCTCGTATTGCAGGGGGCTCGTAAACACTGACATGCTGACTGAGGAATTGTAGTGGTTTTGGACGAGATCCTGGTGGAGGAAAACTGTTATACTGCCTTGTTGTGCAGCATATCAGACAAACGGGAAGTGTAAAGGTTTGGAACGCCATTGGCAATAGCGTGCAATTCAACCTCCTGCGTACAGAGGTCAATACGAACAGCAGCCGCTCGACCGGTGAGATTTTGAAGACTAAGGAGCAACGCCAAACCTACAGGCAGCTCCTCATGCCATATTTCAGCAGGACAATGCCCGATCATGTAAGGCGAGGAACATGTAAATTCTTCGAAGAACAACGGGTATCACTGCTTCCCTGGCCTGCGCGTTCGGCTGACATGTCGCCTAGCGAACATATCTGGTTTATGGTCGGTCGGCAACTAGTTCATCCTGGTCCTCCTCAAATTCTTGTTAATATTTTGTATACACGCCTACAAACTGCGTGCCAATGTATTCCTCAGCGGCATGTACACGTCCCGACGTCTAGAGGCTCTAATTGCAGCACATGGTGGCTTCTAACTGTGCTCAATTCTCACAGTCAGAGCAAATGTACAGTTCTGAAACTCTGATCATTTGTCTACCGTCGTGTCCCTAATCTATGGAATTAATGGCATTGTAATCACACGTCTCCTCATCAGTGTTGCAGTTTTCGCAAATAATAGCATAAAATGGAACACAATGCTGTCAACAAAGTTTGCAGAAGCGACTTGTGGGGGCGTGGTTTCTGCAATGAGAACAGAAAGCAGTGCTGCAGCAACATGATGCAATTACGAGAGTGAATTAATAATAGTTAGTTTCTCTGAAAAAGCGAGAAGTTAGGTCCAGTCTCATTGCTGCTGACTCTTCTAACGATTTTGTTCAAAATTTCAAACAGAGTCTACCTAGGTTTATTGGCGACTATTTTAGGCTGCCGTTCGTTTCCTACAAGTGTATAAATACGAGGTTCGCCACCGACAAAAGTTCCAAACAAAATCATTACTTGTGATACATTGTAACATCAAAATTGCAGATAAAATACCTTCTGTATCATCCAAATTTTTTAGCCGTTTAATGTACGTTGACAAATTCAATTCAATCTTTCAATAATTAAAAGTAAATTGCATTGCGCTGAGATTACTCAAAGTAATTTTATTATGTAACGAAGTTCCACTTACAGCCAGTCATTTATTTAACCAGTAACTTCATTTAACTTTGCTTTCAAAATTTAGTATTTCGGATTAGGTAACTACGAAGTCGCTGTTTTCTGATTCATTTATTTTCTAGTGAACTGTTACGTTATGGAAAAGCGTGACAACATTCTGTTACCACGACATTGATGATTTGCTTGATTTTCTTTGCCATTACGTTTCTTAAGATTCTGAAGATTCATTGCCCTAGTGGGCTGGCGACCGTTTAATTATCCCTTTTTTGCTAATCAGTATTTTTTTGTATTATCAGTATTTTTTGTATTAAAAATTTTACGTGGTACCCTTTTCCCCCTGTGTGGTTTGTGAGCGATTCCACTATATTCCACCTATTTCAAAATTATAAACGATATTTAGATTAGGTTTAGAATAGATTCTGCCTTCAGAAGGGTCTGTTGTACACTTTTCACCTACTAACCGGTATTATTTTCCTTCGATAACTAGAGCATTACTCACCATAAAATTTCATTAGGCATACACGACCTCAGTCAATTATATCGCAGTCCAGTAGGCCGATTAGGAAGGGGGAGGTAACAACATATACAGTGAAACCTGAGGCCTAGTCTTAAGAAGGAAGAAAAAGGAGTAAGAAGCTTGGGCTTGAAGGTCACTTTAAGGCTGAGCCTATTGGAAACAGAGTGCGAGCTCGGAATGCGATGGGATCGGGAAAGAAATGTGACGTGTCCTATCCAGAGAAGCCATCCCGACATTCGACTAAAGTGAACTAGGAAAACCTAAATACCCAAGGGAGGTCGGAGATTTGAACCTTGATTCTCCTGAACCTGAGACCAATGTCTTATGCCAATGGTTACCTAGCTCGTTAAGTTTATTGTAATTCTGCACCTTAAGCGGTCTCTTCACTCAGTCCTTTATCTCTAAGCGAATGAATTAATAAGCGGTCCTACAAACGCAGTATATTTTGCACGTTTCAGACGCTCTATTGATGTCTCTGAAGAAATGAGTGATCATATCGTTCATGTACATGAAGTTTTGAAAAGTTAGAACTTGTATGAAACGGTTCAGAAATAGCTCTGGCTATTAAAATGTTAAACATGATCCGGAGGAATTGTTCCATCGTTATGTGACTGCAGACGAAATGGGAATATATTGTTATACCTCAGCGACAAAAAAATTAAAAAAAAAGTATGTGTTTAAAGATGAAAAGCACCAATTCGAGAGAAACTATCATCTTAATACAAGCGACTGAGAACGCTACTTAGGCGTTCGACGCTTACAAAGACTGCACTCGTCGGATTTTGCGAGCTACAATAGCGTCTTTCCCATCACTTGCACTGCTTTTTCGCTACAAAATGCACACTTAGTGCGTAATGAAGCCTGCACGTGTGGTTGAGATCTCGTAAGTCAAACTCAGAGTATAAGCTCGGATGGACAAGGGCGAGATTAGAAAAGGGTCGTGGCAAAGTGCCACATCGTTTGCTCTTATGTACTCGTGTGACAAGCTTATAAAGATAATTGTGCAAGTGAATTCAACAGAGATAAATAGAGAAAATGAGAGTCTATCTAACGTTAAAAATTAAAATTTCTTCCACAGGTAAAGCATGTCGTTTTCTCTCAACATGTGCGCATTTTTATCATGTTGTTCGAAATGTCTTATAACCTTTTTTTATCTGTCTGTGTACAGGATGTCCCAAGAGGCGCTTTACAACTTCAATCCACATAATTCGACTGTAATTAACTTAGAGAAAAAAGTAAAGTTTGTCTGAGTCACCAACTCAAAAAGTTTAGTCTAGTTCTTTAATCAAGTTCTACATGCACTCCCCTTGTGGCACGTAGGGTACCAAATCGATAAAGACGCTATCGGAATACCCGTTACACTGTCGTATGAGTAATTTGATGCATTACAAACAGACTTCTGTGCTGAATGTTGAAAAATCTGTCTAATTCTTTCCGTATTTTGGTCACTTCTCTTTGACCTGTTCTTCTCGTCATCCGAAAAAACAATACATCTGCAGAGAGATATCCCACTTGGGGTAAGTTTGGTCACTTAATAACTCAGCGGTGTTTAATCCAGTTTGTGTCTTTACTTTTGTTATTGGAAGACAATGAATTGTGTGAAGTAGTAAGCCTCTCTTTTCAAATGCGAAAAGATTTGCAGAACTTCACATACATCTTCACATATACCTATTCCTACACCTAAAATATTATTCTGCAAACCATTAAGTGCGTGGTAGAGGGCGATTCCAATAGTAACACATATTAGGGATTCTTCCTGTCCTTTTCGCGCGTGCAGCGCGAGACAAATGAATGCATAATAGCCTCTGTGATTCGATAATTTGGCTAAGCTTATATTCATGGTCCCCAACAGAAATATGCATAGGTCTTCACTTCTACAGTTTTTTCACTTCCTTCACCCCACATTAAAACAAAAGGTCTGTCAAATGTATGCTGAAATGATGTGTCTCGACGTAAGAAATAAAATATATTAGAGAAATATTTGACGCACCTCATTTGCTGTGTATGATTTCGAGTATCGTTCAAAGGTGTGTCTAATTTTTTACTTTTAGGCAAATCATTTGACCGATATTTTTTCTTATTTTCAAGTTTTTTTTTCAGAAACGTGACCTTATTAACACGATTTGATTCCCTAGGGCCTTGTGTTCTCGAACTGTCCTGAATTTTGTACCTGATTCTAAAGAAACCATATTGACAGTCAAATATAACACGAATGTGACATTTTATGGGCAAAATAGCTAGGGCTTGAAGAGATTATATTTTTGACATTTTATTTACATATCTATCTGTAGCTGTTAGTGAAATATTTTTTTCCTCATACCACTAATTAAATTTTTCTTAATTATTATGATCACTTTCAAGAAATTAATTTTTTCTTTGAAAAATTATATCTCACTTTGGTCAGTTTGATATCCCATTTGTCCATTTACCACCTTTTATTCGGCTATGAAAATTTGGAAAATAATTCATTGTACAGTTTTATCTTAGATCGCTACACCACTTTTTCTTAATTACCGTGATTATTTTAACCCAGTTAAATAGTTTTTTACAAAACCAAATCTCACACTCGCCAATTTGATGTCCCAGTAGGCCATTTCCCACTCCTCGTTTGGGTATAAAAAAACATTTTTCACGTTTTGTTAAAACCTTACGCGTACGTGTTGGTACAAATGTTCAAACCTGGTTGTTTAGCTTTTGTATCTCGGTAATACGGCATCGTGAAACGTGCAACAGCTGTGTACAAATCCAACGGGCGAACAAGCAAATGTAACGCTCATATACTTGGATTTCCAATTTTTTGCAGTGTTTACTAACAGATCCCAGAATGTCATCACTTTTTGTTTGTTTCGCTTCTTGGTTGTTGTGCTACATTTAGAAGAATGAGTAAGACACCCACAGAAAGGGATCGTATTAGAGAGTGCCTTTACCAGAAGATGTGCCTTTCTTTCTTCTCTCAAAAGTAGCCATAAAATATGAGCAATTTTCCTACCAACAAAAGAAGTCTCGCACTGTGACTGAAAGACTAGGATGTGTTCTCTGTCACTGGGAAATGAAAGATGAGTGCCATCAATCGTGACAGGCTTCCCACACGAGGCGTGCTAATTTGCTGGCAAAGAACGCCGGCCCTGAAGACAAAAAAATGCGCCCTCCTCGTCCCGTGCCGTCATTAACAGGGCAGGGAAGTAGGTTAATTGCCTCGAGGCGATAAAACCGACACTAAAGGGTTGCCGGAGAGTGAGCAGGCAGCGTGGGGCCAAGGCTCCCTCCCACCACAGGCACGCAGGTTTACATAGAACGTACAAAACAGTCCTCGCCTGGCATTCATCAGCAGCTCAAAGAATTCGTGACAGTAATGTCTTTGGGCAGTGCGAAGACGACTGGAGGTTTTCAACTTTCGTTCAAAGCTCTTAACAAGTCCGCCAAATGTTTAAGCCACTAATAGGAAAGGAATAGCACAATTTTTCCGTCACTCAAATACTGTGCCGTTGTTCGTGTAATACGTATAAACAAACAAGATTTTTATAGCCTATTTTAGACGTAACCATTGTGTCAGTCTTAGGTTATACCGCAGACCAGACGCTTGATGTCGTATCTCTCTGGACAGTAGTGGTGGTACGGCTGCCAAAACCTGGTAATGGTGGCGCAGAGACAGTGTCCTCCATAAAGCCGCGTTGCAAGGGGCTGAGACCGGCAAACGGATTATCCTCTAAATTTGTGCGCAGTAGCTGCGTCTGTCGCACATCACGACTGGGATATCTCCACACATCTGTAGGGTAATGAACAGGACGGCGGATTTGCTGGATGGTGTAGCCATTACTGTTCTCATCACACTCGGCGTTAGCCAGATTACAAGATATCCACTAAATTATATGACGGCTATTCGGAAAGTAAGTTCCGATCGGTCGCAAAATGGAAACCACTCTGAAAATCAAAAATGTTTTATTTGCAACATCTTCCAGCTACTTCATTACACAGTTGTCGCTCCAACTTAGACATCTGTCGTAGCGTGGTACCAACTTTCCAATATCCTCGTCATAGAAGGCAGCTGCCTATGCTTTCCGCCAATTCTCTACGCTGGCTTGCCGCTCGTTGCCTGTGCCAAAATGTTGTCTTCATAGCCTGCGGTTCGCGTGAACAGAGATGAAATTCAGGGGGAGCCAGTTTCGGACTCTATCGTGACTGATCAAACACTTCCCATCGAAAACGCTACAGGAGCATCTTCATTGCCCCTGCACAGTGCGGCTGAGAATTGTCATGAAGAAGGAAAAGCATGACAGTCAAGTTATGTGGGGCTCCATAAAATCAGGCGAAATCTCTCACCAGGTCCTCATACTTGGAAGGAGTCACAATTTTCTAGGCATCTTTACGTGTTCGCCGTGCGCTCAAAACTGAAAAGAGTTACGTGACGCGTTCGACACGCATGCTAAAAATACTGCCCAACACATCTGTGGAAAGCTTCATCCGATTTTCGATGTGGTTTCCATTTCGCGCACGATCGGACTTTATTCTCGGAATAATCCTCGTATCCATGTCTGTAGTCTCTTGAAATTATAATACTTCAAAAGTCTTCTGAAATAACACTCTACAGCAACATCTAAATTAACTGGAACTTCTGGTACAGCTACTTGATCCTCCGTTCCCTGTCCCATTTGTTTATATGTGATCTATCCTTTCGTGACGAACCACACCGCTGTTCAATAGATTTTATCTATCTTCTCTAGTAAGCCTGTCTGTTTATCCCAACTAACCAGCAATACTCAAGAGTTTGTCGAAAGTCTAGTAAATCACGCCTTTCTAGATGAATTGAATTTGCTAAACACAGATCGTACGGATCCCGAGTTTACACGTGTGTCGAGCACGATCCGTTAAGGACATCTCAGTGTAGCTCTTGCGCCCAGCATCCTCAATTATTTGTTGGATGTATTCCAGTCTCTGTATCCTCTAAAGTTTTCACACTGCACAGCACCCTCTAGTACCGTGGAGGTTATCCACTATTTCTTAGTACATGTTCTATCTCCTGCCCCTTCTTCCTATCAATATTTTCCATATGATCATTTCTTCGCTGACGCTATCAGTCCACCTAATTTTCGACATCATTCTATAGCAGTATAGCAGCACAACACAAACACTTCCATTACATTCTTTCCAGGTTTTCGTACAGTCCATGAGTTATTACCACACAATTCTATGTTGAAAACGTAGATTTTTCAGGAATTTATTTCTCAAATTAAGGGATACTTCTGATGTTAGTAACCTTCTTTCAGCCAGGAATGGCCTCTTTGCCTTTGCTAGCCTGCTTTTTGAGTCTTCCTTTCATCGTCGTTCATACGTTATCCTGCATCCTTAACTTCTTTTACTTCGTGGTCACTAATTCTGATGTCACATTCATCGATAATCTTTTTTCTGCTGCTCCTCTTCGATTATTTTCAGTCCATAGTGTATGCTCATTAGACATTTCAACCCATTCAGTAGGTTCTGTAGTTCCTCGCACTTTCACTAAGGATAGCAATGTCGTAAGCGAATATTATTGTTGATATACGAAGGTTGGAACTTAGCTGGCACAACTGATACAAAAGAGTTACATGTTTGCACCTGTCTCTGTTCTTCAGAGTAGTCACCAGCGTTGTGTAGAACCCGTTGCCAGCGATGTGGAAGGCGTAGTATACCGATAGCAGAGCCTATTCTGTTGATGGTGCGAATGGAGCCGTCTACTGCCAGTCGAATCTCTGGAACAGTTCTGAAGCGGATGTCACGAAGTGGTTCCTTCATCTTCGAAATCAAATCAAAGTGACAAGGACTTAGGTCCGGGGAGTATGGGGGATGGTACAGTACTTCCCAATCCCATCGATCGAACAGAGCAGCCACAGCTTGCGCTGTACGCGCCCGCGCATTGTCGTGCAGTAAGTGTCGCCACTCCTTTCGCAAAGCTGGTCGCAGGTGATGCTCCAAAAACGAACAGTAATACTGTGCACTGACGGTCTGCCTTGGAGGAACGTAATGCTTTAGAATAACATCATCACAGTCGTACACGAGAATCACTATAACTTTAGACCGCTCCATTCGCACCATCAACAGAACAGGCTCTACTAACTAACGGTATACTACGCCTTGCATATCTCTAACGACGGGTCCTACACAACGCTGGTGACTACTTTGAAGGACAGTAACAGGTGCAAACATGTAACTCTTTTGTATCGGTTGTGAATAAATAGTTGCCACTATTTAAATTCCAACCCTCGTAATTTCACTCTTAATTTGAATCCCACTCTTGAATGTTTCTTATATTTTCGTCCTTGCTTCTTCAATGTATACATTGAACAGTAGGGGCGAAAGACTACATCCCTGTCTTATACTTTTTCTAATGCGAGAATTTCGTTCTTTCTTCCGTCCTTATCGTTCCCTCTTGGTTCATGTACATACTGTATATTTACTTGTAATTTACTCCTGTTTCCCTCCGATTTTAGAACGTTTTGCCTGATTGTACATTGTCAAACACTTTTTCTGCGTCCACTATTCCTATGAACGTGTCCTGCATTCATTATTTTTCCTTAAACCCAGAACTATCTCCCTGGTGCCTTTCTCCTTCTCAAAACAAAGCTCATCGTCATCTAACGAACCTTCGATTTTATTTCCCATTCTTGTGTATATTATTCTCATCAATAACTTAGATGTGTGCGCCGTTAAGCTGATTGCGCCACTGTCCTCCCTTTTACGTGTCTTTTCTGTATGTTATCTATGCCTTATTTGACCTAAAGTCTTTCAAAGCTCTGTTAATCTCTGACTCTAATACTGGATTCTCTACATCATCCATGTCGTCTTCCATTTCTACTTTTATCACGTCGTCAGACAATTCCTATGTTCAGTGAACTCTTCCCACCTATCCGCTCTCTCCTCTGCGTTTTACAGTGAAATTCCCAATGTACTCTTAAGCTGACGTCCTTCTCTTTAACACCACAGAAGGTTGTTCTCACTTTTCAGTACGCTTAATCAGTCCTTACGACGACCATTTCTTTTTCGAAATCTTCATATTTTTCCAGTTACTATTTCGCTTTTGCGTTTTTGCACTTCCTATTCGTCTATCAGTTGCAGTATTTCTGCTGTTATCCAAGATATCTTCGTAGTTACCTTCCTTGTACCCATGTTTGTCTCTCTCACTTCTTCGACTGCTCTTTTTAGAGACGTCTACTACTCTTAGACTGAAATAGAGACAGTGGTATTTATTATCACAGTATCTACAACCTTAGAGAATTTCAGACGCATCTCCTCATACCTCACTATCCCACTTCTTTCCACATTTATTCCACCGTACGATTCTATTAACTAGAGTGTATGCTTCATCACTACTGCATTGTGATCCTAGTCTATATCTGCTTCTGAGTATATCTTGTAATCTAATATGTGTTTTCGGAATGTCTGATGTAATCCAGCTGGAGCTTCCCGTATCTACCGATCTTTTCTAAGTACACATCCTCTTCTTGAGATTTTGAACAGAGTGTTCACTGATACTAGCTGAAATTCATTGCAGAATTCAATTAGTTTTTCTCCTCTCTTATTCCTGTCACAAAGCCCATATTCTGCCCTAACTGTGCCTTCTATTCCTTTTCCTAATACCGCGTTCCAATCCTCCATGAATGTTAGATCATCATTCTCTTACGTATTACATTACCCGAACAGTGTCCTTATACACTAAGTCTTCACCTTCTACTTGTGGCGTCGGCATGTAATTTCTACCTCAACTACTATCGTTGGCATTGGTTGCTGTAAATTCTGATGAGAAAAATCGTGTCAGCGATCTAGGGTACGAGGAAGGAGCTTCCACGATGATCGTTATGGGATATTATTCTTAATGTGCGAAACGAGATTTCAGGTATCGGTCATACCCTGGGCAGCTTTAGGAGGGATTTTAGCGACAGATCGTTGCACCATCAGGACCAAAAACGGCAACGGATTATTTAAAAGTAAGCCTTTAGAACAGTATCAGTTAATATTGAAGGCACGAGCGTTATTCGGAAGGGAAGGTCGAGTTTCTTATAAAACATAAACCATCACCTATTTTTTCAAAAAACTGTTTTCTTTAATTCCTTACACGTATTCCTATTTTTCTACATAGTTGACATATTTGTTTAAACATTTGTCATATCCAGAATGAGATTTTCACTCTGCAGCGGAGCGTGCGCTGATATGAAACTTCCTGGCAGATTACAACTGTGTGCCCGACCGAGACTCGATCTCGGGACCTTTGCCTTTCTCGGGCAAGTGCTCTACCAGGAGAGCTTCTGTAAAGTTTGGAAGGTAGGAGGCGAGGTACTGGCAGAAGTAAAGCTGTGAGGACGGGGCGTGAGTCGTGCTTGGGCAGCTCAGTTGGTAGAGCACTTGCCCGCGAAAGGCAAAGGTCCCGAGTTCGAGTCTCGGTCCGGCACACAGTTTTAATCTGCCAGGAAGTTTCATTTGCCATATCGTTCATCAGCTTTTGGATCCCTAAGTTTCAGCCGTCTACCACTTGTGAGGATTACCAGTCCTTAACTGCTTCTTTCATCTGGTCATCCGTTATGAAGCGCTTGCCACCAAGTCACTACTGTAGCTAGCGCAACAAGGGAAAATGCTTTGCGCCAAGTCTGGACTGTACGTTGGATGAACAGTCGGTTCCCATCCAAAGATCTCTTCAGATATTGGGTTTGAGTGGCAGAATAGGGTCTGGCATTGCTACTTTTTTGTAATTTATTCAATTTTCATTTACATTTCGTAACCAATAAATTATGATCATAGTCTACGTCTGCGTCTGGTAATGTCTTACAGTATAAAATCTGGTTCCGAAATCTCATTCTTACCATTATTTAACCATTATGAAGTACTCTTAGTATCTCCAGCTTTCTTCCACGTATACTCTTACACTATTCTTTTATGATTCTTAAACCAAGAGTCACCGATTATTAAATTATTCTATGTACAAAATCCTACCAGGCTACTCCCCTTCAGTCCTTATAGTCCAGCTATTATTCTTTCTCTTTCTTTTTCTACTATCGACTTCTAGTCTCCCATTATAATTAAATTTTCCTTTTCTCTTAGCTATCTAAATTAGAGTATGTTGACAAAAGACTCATGGAGTCCTTATTGTGGACATATTCTCAATTTGTTACAGCATATTGAGAATAGGTATGAAAGAGATCAAGCTACAGGTGTGGTTTACATTGACCTCACTGTAGCTTATGATAGAGTCAATGACAAAAAAAGGTTAGAAAATTATATTTAGTCACAAAGGGTTAACGCTTAACACAAGTCATCCAATATTTACTGCAGATAGGCGATACTTTGATACTCGATGGAGGATTCAGAGAAATGGCCTCCCTCAAGAACGTATGTTGCCCCAGCTGTTGAAGAATATCTACACAAACGACCAACCAATCAGCTCTCGAAGTAAAAAATTTATTTATTATGATGATACAGCGATTGCTGCTCAAGGATAAACCTTTGAGGAGGTGAAGATAAAGGTGAGAAGAGCTCTAGAAGACCTGACCAAGGATGATGATAACCATTTGAGGCCAAATCTGGAAGACACAAGTTTGAGCATTTCATGTAGTAAATAAGGAATCTAAAAGGAAGCAGAATGTTGCTTGGAGAGGAGGCTAGCTATTGCACTGTATTGCTTCGAAATACCGAAGAATAAAGATGGGCCGATTCCTTACATTCAAAGCCAACTGTGAACAAATAAAACCTTAAGTATCCACACGGAACAACATAATCCGCAAAATTTCAGGAACTAGAGCACTCATAAAAGTGCTTAAAACATCTGTCCTGGCAATTTGCTTCCCCGCAGCGGAATATTCTGCATATTCGTACATACTAAACAGGCTGATGCAGGTTTGAATGAGACTGGACGCATTGTGAAAGGCAGTCTACGACCGACTCCTGTCAGTAGACTGTACCAAGTTATGGGTGTAGCACCACCAGGTATTCTCAGGAAAGCAGCTACAGAAGTGTAGAGGAAACCGATCTCAGACATCCCTTGTTTGAACACGAGGAAGGAAGGAAGGAAGGAAGGAAGGAAGGAAGGAATGAAGACCAAGACTCAGATCAAGAAAGAGCTTCATGCAGACAACTACAGTAATTCCTTCATCTCCCGGAACTTGTCGAATGGAACTTTGACCAGAATCTTTGACTGAGTTACACCGAACGAATGTAAAAGAGGAATCAATTGCAGGCTGATACATTCCTTATATGACATGGAAGACTAATAACTCGGATGTTACGACGCACATTCAGCGTCAGGAAATGGGGCCTTAGCAGAGATTACGAAATGTGCCAGTGTGGTGACATACGGGCCCAAAAAATTCTGCTAATCTGCACTTACATGCCGGGCACATGCACTACCAGTGATTCCTTTCAGATACAAAACAATGTAATACTAGGCTCTCCACAGAATACGAAGGGTATTATATTACAGTTTAATTGTTCTTAATCTTCTTGTCCATATTTTATAAATTCTTGTTGTACTATTTTTATTGTTATTACTTTCTTTCTATACTGAAGAGCCAATGAAACTGGTACACCTGCCTAATATCGTGTAGGGCTCCTGCTAGCACGCAGAAGTGCCGCAGCAAGACGTGGCATGGACTCGACTAATGTCTGAAATAGTGCTGGAGGGAACTGACACCATGAATCCTGGGGGGATGTCCATAAATACGTAAGACTACGAGAGGCTGGAGATCTCTTCTGAACAGCACGTTGCAAGGCATTCCAGACATGCTCAATAATGTTGATACCTGGGGAGTTTGGTGGGCAGCAGAAGTGTTCAAACTCAGAAGAGTGTTCCAGCAGCCACTATGTAGCAGTTCTGGTCGTGTCGTGTGTCGCATTACCCTCCTGGAACTGCCAAAGTCCGTCGTAATGCACAATTTACATGAATGGCTGCATGTGGCCAGACAAAATGCTTACTTACGTGTCAACTGTCCGGGTCGTATCTAGACGTATCAGGGTTCCCATATCACTCCAGGTGCATACGTCCCACATCATTACACAGCCTCCAGCAGCTTGAACAGTTACCTGCCGGCATGCAGGGTCCGTGGATTCATGAGGTTGTTTCCATACCCGTACACGTCCATCCGCTCGATAAAATTTGAAACGAGACTCTTCCGACGGCGCAACATTTTTCCAGTTATCAACAGTGCAATGTCGGTGTTGACGGGCCCAGGTGAGCCGTAAAGCTTTGTGTCGTGCAATCACCAAGGGCTCCGAAAGTCCATATCGATGATGTTTCGTTGAATGGTTCGCACGCTGACACTTTCTGATGGCCCAGCATTGAAATCTGCAGCAATTTGCGGAAGGGTTGCACTTCTGTCACATTGAACGATTCTCTTACATCGTCGTTGGTCCCATTCTTGCAGGATCTTTTTCCGGCCGCAGCGATGTCGGAGATTTGATGTTATATACCGGATTCCTGATATTCGCGGTACCTCGCGAAATGGTTGTACAGGAAAATCCCCACTTCTTCGCTAACTCGGAGATGCTGTGTCCCATCGCTCGTGCACCGACTATAACATCACGTTCAATCTCATTGTAGCAATAGTAACCGATCTAACAACTGCGTCAGAACTTGTTGTCTTATATAGGCGTTACCGACTGCAATGCCGTATTCTGCATGTTTACATATCTCTATATTTGAATAAGCATGCCCTTACTAGTTGCTTTGGCGCTCCAGTGTATATTTTTAAATTTTCACTGTAACTGATTCTTTGTATGTAATTAATATCTATATGCGTGCTGTTAATTCTCTACCAGTATTGTAATAATTTCATGATCTGGACACATAAAACATATAAACATACCGAACTGTTCGTAGCAATTCAATCTCTGCACTAGCTCCATATTCATAACGGATACTATTACCATTTTCTGCCGCTGTTGATATTACTTTACATTCGTCCAACCAGGATTCCTTGTCTTCTTTAAATTTCACTTCAGTGACCTTCACTGTATCTAGATTGAGCCTTTGCTTTTCCCTTTTCAGATTTTCTAGCTTTCCTACCACGTTCAAACTTACGATATTGCAGGCTCTGGGTCGTAGGATGTTATCCTTTCTTTGGTTATTCTAACTTTTTCTCATAGTTCCGGAAATGCGAAGGGGTGACAAATACGAAATCTTTTTCTGACGGAGAGATCATCATGACAATTTTTCAGTTGCAGGTTATATGCCTGTGGATACGCATTAATTGTCTTTTGTGCAGTGGTTTCCATTGCCTTCTGCATCCTCTTGCGATGAATCCTTGCTGATTCTTTTAGAGGCAGTTTCCTTCACCAAGGGCAAGAGACTCCCCTGAACCTGTGTCCGCACCTCCAGTCACTATGATTCGTGTTGGGAGACGAGGGTGACTCCTTATACAACAAATCTATGGCCGCCATTGCTGATGGTTTTATTCTAAATAAAAACAGTTGCTGGGATCGAACCTGTGACCTACCATAACACAACGCCATAGCCTACCAGAATTTAATTTCGTTATCTTATACTGAATGAGTTTTAATGTGGTAGTTAACGATGATTAATTCAATTAATTCATTTGTAGCGTCTGAGGTAAAAAGAATGAAATGAATTTTTATTTTCTTTAAATATTTGTCACACATGCGATAACAGTCATTTCTTTGTCGTGGCTAATTTCGGGCAATCACATCCATTTTCAGACCATGGCCTTATGGTATATGTGAACAACCAAAAACGCATTATTCCACTTTATTAACCATTACATATATGAAGGACGATAAAACTCGTTTGAGCATACAGTGTGAATTCTTTCCACGGTCCACAGGCTGTCCTCTCGACCTGGTGTTGGTAGAATATGTCGTACACGAGTAGAGCAGCTGCAACCAGCGTCTGAACGAGGACACTCAGATGTTCTCGCCTGAACCACACTCGCTGCGAACAGGACGTCTTCTCGACCTGCAGGACTTGGTGTCGTTCGACTATGTCGAAGCACAGCCACAGAAGCCAACTCCCACAAGAGTACTATTATTCACCAACACATATAACGTGGCTGCCAGTGATCCCAAACGTGTAAATTTTGGCCTAGCACAGGACAAAGGCTTTGAAGTAGTTATAGAAGTAGAAAATGCACAAAGTGTCTGTGCTAAGGTGTAACATTCATGGCATGAGTGGGACCATCTTCGTAATACGAGTATGGTGGAGTTCACAGATAGAAAGACAACGACTGGACACAATCCATCTCATACTCCCATTAATATTAAGGTGTTAAATGGTGTGGCATCAGTTATCGACACGTATGGGGAGTCAGTTAAAATCTGAGGGTCCGAGCATATACGTTAAACGTTCTAGTGTGGTAAATTTAAGTGATCTGCACAATGGTTTATTGACTGCCGCAGGCAGACTGAGCCGCTGTCGTCCTTATATTAGAGCTGCGTATTATGATTTAATTGAGTACTTATGTGAGCACAGTGTGAACATAAATCAACTAGAACAGTGTATACATAACTATCTTCTTGTGGCAGCAAAATATGAAACTAGAAACCATGTAACCACAAAATCTGTGGAGGCTGAATGTGCTGAAGGAATGTCCAAACGTGTAATTGCAGCTATAGCTTTGAATACGATTGAGGGCTATTTCAAAGCATATAAAAACGGTTATTTGGATTCTTATGTAAAACTGAATGATTGTATGATGTATACATGTAAAATAAAAAAGTATTCCGTAAAATAAAAGTGTGTTGTATAAAATAAAATTGTTCTTATTTGCATCCATCTTACAATAACTTCAATGATGAAAACACCAAATAATAACAACATAGGTAAAGAAAATTAACTCATCGTTTATTATCAGAAACAAAACATTTTTTTAAAAAGGGGTTGTATAAATGAAGAATGTTTTCATTTATATTACAGCAATGGATCGATTATACATTATCATATGACTAACAGAGATACATTATACTAAGAAAGGAAGAGAGTGATATTTTTACTTCTAATATTTACAATTTTTAGGGACTAGCAGCAGCAGCAGGTGAAGAACCACACATACACATACACATATATAGAAGCACACATAGTGTGGAAGAAAAAATGTGTACAGGGTACACCTAATAGTATAGTATTCGCAACCACGGACTCATACACACAACTATGGAAAAAAACTTCATCTATTTATTCAATGCACACACGCACACACACACAAACACACACACACACACACACACACACACACACACACACACACACACACACACACACACAAAATTACTTAAGCGAGTAGTGTGAGAATGGGAGGTCCTGTTCCCATCGACACAGACGAAGCGTTTGTCTTCATGGTGCGTCGGACCGACTTTATATTGCAGTGCAGCATGCACCTTATGGCTCCACGACCGAAAGACTACCTGGTGCGCTATATGAGGAGATTCGTCATCAGCAAACAGACACTTCTTATAGTCTTCGATAGTGAGAGCCTGTGAGGCTTAGCCCATCTCTGGGTGGCATCTGCACATACACGGTATGCATACATCTTCGATCTGAGCCCTACACACCCCACAATCTACGACCCATTCGCCTCGTCTTTCATCAGGCAGATAACCTTCATGTTCTGAGGTGTTATGCTGTAAGAATTGTTTCCACATATCCAGATGTGTCGAATTCCTCGGGATTGCACCTAATTACGTCTTACGCATCGCAGCCTTTCACCCAGTAGCTGAAACTCTATCCTTATAAAGTAACTTGACATCAGCGAAATTTGGTTTTGCAGACTTGTAGTGGAATTGCTACACGTGGGGATTGGAGAGGTCTAGAACGCACTTACCGTGTGTGTATGTGAACTCTACTTAAACCTTAGTCATCTCCACAGAGACTAGTCCATCAGTAAATATTGTGACCCGCTTAAAATTTGGCCTGGCGACATAATATCTTACGCCATAATGCTCATCTCAACGGTAAACTAAACGAATTTCACGACGGATTCTAACATTCAGCATGGTTTTGCTGAGAACTGAATAATTCATTAATTTATAAAAATATTTTTCAAAATCACACGTCGTGAGAGCACCTGTTTGGTATTAAGATCAATGTACTCCTTCAGATATGGATGATGGTCGAAGGAGGTGCCACTTCTTATTCTAAGAATTTGAGTACCCAACCTGAGACACTGCTGGAGGTTTCTATAGCGCAGAATGTATCCCTGCTTATTCCCCAGAATTGTCATCAGCTTAAGGTGGAACCATTTCGTGGGACTAGGCTCTCCCGACACAGCGGAAAGTCGCTGTGCCCGTCATACAATTCCATGGGATATTCCAGGTCTACCAGCAGGACATATCCCCTACAAGCATCAGCAGTCACACCCTGCATCTTATCCTTTTGTCCGGCTCCTTCATCTTTGGGCAGCAATCGGAACGCTCCGAATGGCAGAGTTTGTTGCATGGCATGCCCATAGAGATGGTTTACATCCAAGTAAAGCATGTAACTCAAATTGACAGATGGCCTGTACTTCTCAATCAGACGCAGGCTTTTCACCTTAGCATACCTGTGGATGTACTGGCAAAGTCAACCACAAATTCCGTGTTCGAAAAAAGCAACATTTCAACAACAGTCAACAGTTGCGTGTTGATTCATGTCTTTTTAACACTGAATTCCATAAAAGCCCCGGCGTGATGCAGTAGAAGGCAGGATCCAGAGTACATGTGTCAAGGCATACACTCCAGACTTTCCAATAGATACCTACGAGCAAGAGCACATCTGTCTCCACGTACAATTTAGCGTATATCTCTAAATCAGAGATTTTGATCTCTTGCCAAACATTAATCGCAAGCCTAAACTCCTCATCCGTTATGGCAGTCTCTGTGGGTTTGCCGGCGAATCCGATTACATCGGACAATGCGGTTTCACGGATTCTCTCCAGCGAATCCAGACATTCATGCGTTCATGCGAGAGGACTCCCTTCTTCATTACAAGCTAAAACTTTACATCGTTGTGAAATGCAGCTTAAGTGATATGCATATTCTACTGAAAAATAGTCTCAGAAAGCTTCTGAAGCGGTGCCTGCAAAAATTATAGTGAATCCAGGAAGTGGAGCAATATCCTTGGCAGGATTTGCGGAGCAGGAAATTTATTTTTCTACATTGTCAGGTATGATACTGATCTTATCATTCTCTGACCTAAAGTCTCCCAAATGCTCAACGAGAAAATAAGCATCATACCCGCTCAAATTATAGAAGAAGACAGGTATATGCAACCAGTTGAATGCATTATGGTCTGCACTGTGGAACTTCCCTTTTAGATGCGGTGGTCTCTGTCCAGAGTTTCCGCATAATTGTCCGAAGGCAAGTCACAAATATGATATTTAACAGCATGCTTGAATAGGGCATCATTCTCCTGTGAGTTGTTCATCGGAATGTTTTTTGCTGTGAAGGCTACCGACACACTGCGCAAGTTTTTTGAGCTCAGATAGCAACCATCTCGTAGGATTATCCTCCACATATGGTTCAAATTTGTTGCCACTGGAATCATACGAGCAATCAACTTGATAGGTCACCGCATATGATAGTGTTATTCTGTGAAAGTGATGTGAGTAGCATTGATAACACTTTCACAACATGTCACAGGAACTAGTAAGTAGTCAGAGTTAGTGTATTCAACAAACCGGCTTCTTTACTGGTGGTTGGCATTTTTAAACTGTATTAACTTTTTATCATCAGTCGACATTTCCATAAGCACCGGTCCTGAACGAGCAGACAATCAGGTGTCTTTCTAAATACACTTAATAAAATAGTTGAGAAATCTGCGGCAAAAGTGCCGTTTGTGCTATTTTTCTCATTCGGGTGGAAAGTAGGTGGAACATATTTTTATTCCGATATAGTGCGCTTTTAGTCTTCAGGGTAGAGCAGTAAATCTACATGTCTAGGACACCGACTGGCTACTTTGGAAAAGTAGAGGGGTCGAACCACTTTATGCTTCACATCTCCTGGCTTACAATTTGGCTCATTTGCAGACTGCACACATGAACCGGGTAATTAGCGTTCTGTCTCTCGAATTCTGGCAGGTCTGGGATTTTACGAGAAGTGAGATGCCTTCGAAGTTATAATGCCCGCAAAAATTAGATGTCTTGTAAGTATCTGTCAGACATGCAGGGTTGAGGATGTTTCAGGTAATTTCTACCGCACGCCAGAAGCAATATTTATTATTCTCAACTAGATTCTAGACATTAATATGTGCCTCTTTAGTGACAATGTCTACAGAAACAGGTATAAAATTGAACCCTCCCTCCCCCATTAACTGGATCAAAAGCGTATGAGTACACATCAAGATGGAGTACACGGCTGAGCGCCTTGCTAGAGCTTCTTCCCTTCATAATGCAAAAACGTTTTAGCATGACATTCACGGTAAAAGTTCCATACCACTTTGCAATTGACATATCCTGCTATATCACTTCATTTCTCCACTAAAGTTTGACGATGCTTTTCTCCATAGCATCATTACTGACATTTTTAGGGAGCTACGTCAGCTTGCAGAAGAGTACTGCCTTGCAGCTAATCGTAGGATACCGCTGCGTTTTGATGATTTCAGGGCACTCCATTTCCAACACTGCTTGACACACACGAAGAGAGGTTATCTATGCAGGACTGCGAGATACTATCCCTGAAAATCATACAATGAAGGCTTTCACGACCGGATGTATCAGCTGCCGAGAATTCTTCCGGGTTGTATGGCCGTGGCCCACGGAACTCTTCTATCCATGACGTTTCGTCCAAAGCTACGTTGGACATCTTCGGAGGTGCTCCTGATTGTGCTGAGTCTTGTCGGCAAGACAGCACAACCAGGAGCACCCCCGAAGATGTACAACGTAGCTTTGAACGAAACGTCATGGATAGAAGAGTTTCGTGGGCCACGGCCATACAACCCGGAAGAATTCTGGGCATCCCTGAAAGTGTCAGCAACCACAGAACAGTCTAATCTGGCTGCTTGCTATCCTGGAGTTGGCGAATAAGACGGATTGCGGAGCTGCTACTGTTAGACCGAGGACATGGGGACTTTGACGTCGACAGTACCAGGGAGCAGTAGCCAGACTGGTCCAGGGGTGGTGCGGCAAGATCACCTCCATAAGGTGTCAATACTCTTACAGAAAGAAAAGCGGAACTGATATCAATCACGTACACACAGAAGATTGACATATACATCCACTATTAAAAATTTTCTTCTTTTTTTTTTGTTTTTTTTTTTTGGGGGGGGGGGGGCATCATTCCTCTGACTGGTTTGATGCGGCACTTGCAACCTACGTCCTCAGTTACGTGCTGGATGTATTCCAACCTCAGTCTTCCTCTACTGCTTGTTCCCTGTACAATTCCCTTTAGTGCCATAGAAGTCATTCCCTGATGTCTTAACAGATGTCCTATCATCCTGTTCCTTCTCGTTATCTGTGTTTTCCACATATTCCTTGCCCCTCCGATTCTGCGCAGAACCTCCTCATTCCTTACCTTATCAGTCCACCTACTTTTCAACATTCGTCTGTGGGAGCACATCTCAAATGCTTCGATTCTCTTCTGTTCCCCTTTTCCCACAATCCACGTTTCACTTCCATAAAATGATGTGCTCCAAACGTAAATTCTCAGAAATTTCTTTCTTAAATGAAGGCCTATGTTGGATACTAGTAGATTTCTCTTGGCCAGGAATGTACATTTTATCAGTTCTAGTCTGCTTTTGATGTCCTCCTTGCTCCGTCCGTCATCCGATATTTTGCTGCCTAGGTAGTAGAATTCGTTAACTTCATCTGCTTCGTGACCATCAATCCTAATGTTAAGTTTTTCCGTGTTCTCATTTCTGTTACTTCTCAATAGTTTCGTCTTTTTCGATTTACTCTCAGTCCATATTCTGTACTCATTAGACTGTCCATTCCATTCAGCAGATCATGTAATTCTTATTCGCTTTAACTCAGGATATCAATGTCATCAGCAAATCGTATCATTGATATCCCTTCACCTTGAATTTTAATTCTATTCCTGAATCTTTCTTTTATTTCCATCATTTCTTCTTCGATGTATAGATTGGTTGGGGCGAAAGACTACATCCTTGTCTTACACCCTTTTTATCCGAGTTCTTAGTTCTTGGTCGTCCACTCTTATAATTCAGTCTTGGGTCTTACACATATTGTATGTTACCCATCTCTCCCTTCAGCTCACCCCCATTTTTTCAGAATTTCGAACATCTTGCACCATTTTACATTGTTGAATGGTTTTTCCAGGTTGACAGATCCTTTGAATGTGTCTTGATTTTTGTTTAGTCTTGCTTCCGTTATCAGCCGCGTCAGAATTGATTCTCTAGTGCCATTATCTTTCCAAAAGCGAAACTGATCGTCATCAAACACATCCTCAGTTTTCTTTTCCATTCTTCTGTGTATTATTCTTATCAGCAACTTGGATGCATGAGCTGATTGTGCGATAATTCTCGCACTTGTCAGCTCTTGTAGTCTTCGTAATTGCATGGACGACATTTTTCCGAAAGTCAGATGGTATGTCGCCAGACTCATACATTCTGCACACTAACGTGGGTAATCGTTTTGTTACCACTTCCCCCAATGATTTTAGAAATTATGATGGAATACTATCTATGCCTTCCCCCTTATTTGATATTCCAAAGCTCTCTTTAATTCTGATTGTAATACTGGATCTCCTATCTCTTCTAAATCGACGCCTGTTTCTTCTTTCTATCACATCAGACAAATTTTCCCCCTCATAGAGGCCTTCGATGTACTCTTTTCAATTATTTGCTCTCACCTCTGCATTTAACTGTGGAATTACCGTTGCGTTCTTAACGTTACCACTCCAGCTTCTAATTTTGACTTTTCCATACGCTGAGTCAGTCCTTCCGACAGCGATTTCTTTTTCGATTTCTCCACATTTTTCATGCACCCATTTCGTCTTAGCTTCTCTGCACTTCCTGTTTATGTCATTCCTCACCGATTTGTATTTCTGTGTTCCTGAATTCCCCTGAACCTTTTCGTACTTTCTTCTTTCACCGATCAGATGAAATATTTCTTCTGTTACCCATGGTTTCTTGGCTGTTCAATTTTTGTGCCTATGTTTTTCTTGTCCATTTTAGAGATGTCCATTCCTCTTCAATCGTTTTGCCTAGGTGAGGTATTCCTTACTGCTGTATCCATAGCCTTAGAGAACTTCAAGCGTACCTCGTCATTCCTTAGTACTTCCGTATTCCACTTCTTTGCGTATTGCTTCTTCCTGAGTAATCTCTTGAGCTTTCGCCCACTCTTCATCACTACTACATTGTGATCTGAGTCTATATTTGCTTCTGGATACGCCATATAATCCAGTATATGATTTCGGAATCTCTGTATCACCATGGTGTAATCTAGCTGAAATCTTCTCGTGTCACCCGGTCTTCTCCAAGTATACGTCCTCGTATTGTGATACCTGAACAGAGTATTCGCTATTACTATCTGAAATTTATTACAGAACTCAATTAGTATTTCTCTTCTCTCATTTCTTGTCCCAAGCCCATATGCTCCTGTAACCTTTTCTTCTACTCCTTCCCTTAAAACTGCATAACCATTAATAATAATGCCTGATAATTAGCTTGAGATACTGAAATCTGGTTTCGCAGGACAGAGCGGATCAGGTTGTAGTGGTGGAAAGGGGGCAAAAACAGTTACTGTCAGTTGCACAAAACATACAAACTTTATTTTCCTAAAACACTTAATCACACATGCCGACAAAAGGATCAAAAAATAATACGACTGAAGGCCCGAACACAAGTTATTAAGATTGCCTTAAGGAATACACACGGCTGAAGGCCTTAGTTACCAAATTTTACATAAAACCTCGGCCGGATCCCACATACTGAACATAGAACAACGCGAGGCTTATAGCCTGTATAAGAAGGATTTGCAATAGAGCAAAATTCCCCTTTAAACAGAAATAGTTCAAACAAGATTTTTCAAAGTTTCAACTTGAGAAGGCTGAAGGCCTCGCACAGTACTTGAGACAAAAATCACAATCTAAAAACAACAGAACAATGGTGTTCAGAAGGGTTCCAAGGGTCGTCCTGAGGAGGTAGTTCTAACGTAAGGTTAGGTGAGATAGGCAGCCAAGAATAAGATTAAGTAATCAGTTGGCAACCCGACCCAGGGACGGCTGAAGGACCGACCAGCAACTTAATCAATTCCTTTCCGCCGACCAACGGCACGACAACGGAAAATATCAGCCGAGGACGAAGATACCAGCAGCACTACGTCTTCAAAATTGGCTTCTAAAACAGCCAAGGCACAATAACTACTCAAAAAATGAACAGCACCAAAGGCTGTCGAACTACACGCGGTATGGACAGCATCAATACGGTGAGCAAAATCACACTCCGGAACACTACGCTAATGCCCTCGCCGCGGAGACTTCCTCGCTGCACTGTCCCAACCCACCGACTGCCTACGTCAGTACGCAGACAGCATTAGCATAACTGCTCAGTCGAAATTATACAGGCTAAACACAGTTCCACGAAAACACTTCCGCAAGAATTCGAACAATCGTAAAAGCAATCATTGTGGAAAAACAAGGACGAATGACAAGTCGACACACACAGAGAACCCGAAGCCGTCGGCGACCAAATATATGTCGTCCCATGAGACGACCGACAGAACGACCAACCAAGATCGTCCCGACTCAAGTCATGTGTGTTAGCAACAGTCGGGCGAGTCCTGGCTGTCCGGACCTCAGTGCAGCTCCATCCCGACTCAACTCCATGTCCGTTCGGAACTCGGAGACAGGGCGACCCGGGCACACTGGCTCGGACCCAGCCATGCAGAGGTAACACTTGCCCATTGGCCACCTGACATCTCTGCACAAGGAAGGAACCGAGCCACGTCCGGCAAGATGACCAACTGACGAGGCCCAGAAACGGTCAAGAGACCAAATACACGACGCCCGATGAGACGACCGATAGAACGATCAACCAGCGGTCGTTCCCGCTCCAGTCTCCTTCCGCTGGACAGTGCGTGTGTGTCGCCAGCGGTCGGGCGAGTACTGGCTGTGCAGACCTTATTGGAGCTCCATACCGACTGGACTCCAGACACACGACGAGCCGGAAATACTAGCGATCGCTTCAAAGATCGCTCTTATCGATACGCGCTGCTGCTGCCACTCACGGGCAGGCAAGCCAGCAACTTAGTGACGCCAGTGAAACGAGGCGACAATTCCGTAAAGAGAAGCTGTCAGGCAAGAAACGGCATGAACACGAGACGCGCACGGCTCAGATACAGCGTATTTCAAGCTGATGACATGGATTTCGGGTGCACTAATAAAGATATCTTTCTGAAATTTGGCTAAATTACCACCCAGGCTTGCCCGCAAGGAGTAAAGGGCTGATTTCTTATTTTAATTTATTCATTAGTTGTTGCAAGAACGTAACCAGAAACACACAAAAAACTACACCTTTGTTTCAAACGTCCACCATTTCAGATTTCAAAAAACTGTGCTATTACCCCATTTACAATATCCTATAGATTAAGAAAATTGTTTGCTTTCTGACTTCAGATGAAACTTGCATACTTCGGGACTTCCGTCATGAACGCCTCATTTTAGATAGAGGAGCTTTAACTCCTAGTATGTGCGCTTAATGGTGACTGAATTTCTTTTTAAAAAATCAGAAAATGTTGTCCAAGAATCAATAAATAATGTGTAAAATGATTTACGATAACTGATGCACTACTTTTTCAAATCGGAGAATTCGCTTATTTTAAGGCTGATTCAGGACAATGGACTCAACAGTAACAGTAATTACTATTACATGGAACTTATTTCAAAACTGTACACACCGTCTGGCCTCTAAAGCAAATTCAACCAACTGACCATTTGACTAGATGCGTCTGATACCATAACACCTCCAGGTACCACAACCGCGCAAAAAATTTTACAACCCTTTAGGTTACTTATAATTTAGATTCAGAGTGTGTTCATCGGAACGCATTTGAGGAAAGAAACAATCTTGTGACACAATTAAGTGAGAATGAACTCCATCAAGACAAATGGACTATGAACCAAATATACGAGTGTGTTGCCATTATATGTGCACACATGTCAAGGTAACAAGTACCAAACATGTGCAGTTTGCTGAATTCTGCCGGCCGGAGTGGCCGAGCGGTTAAAGGCGCCACAGTCTGGAACCGCACGACCGCTACGGTCGCAGGTTCGAATCCTGCCTCGGGCATGGATGTGTGTGATGTCCTTAGGTTAGTTAGGTTTAAGTAGCTCTAAGTTCTAGGGGACTTATGACCCCAGCAGTTGAGTCCCATAGTGCTCAGAGCCATTTGAACCTTTTGAACCTGAATTCTCTTGTACTACTGCACTGACTGAACAATAAATCTTGCGCAGAGGCAATGTAATTTCATAATAAATCCGCGAAACATTATAGATCAGCCTAATAACAGCAAGAGATGTTGGACCTAGAAACCACTGTGCACTCTCTAATCTAACAAACTAATGATTACATCAAGGCTACCCACCACTTATCACTGTTAAATGTAGAGGAGAGAGCGAATAAGTGAAAAGAGTACATTGAAGGCCTCTATGAGGGGGAAGATTTGTATGAATTTGTCTGATCGCACACAGCCTGAGTCGCTGTCTCCAATGTTGCCTTGCAGGTATAGGCTGGACAGATATCCCTAAAGCAACCTGCGCCCACCGTGCCGTATCACTGTTCGGCCAGCCCACATTTCTTAATGCCAGTCAGCTCAGCCACGGCTGCCCAAGTGTACAGTTAATCCATACGGCCCGCTTCTCAGGCAGTGCCCCAGGTTCCTTCTTGATGTTTCGAGTTCAGGTGACTCCAGCGTTCTCTCTGCACTTCCTCTGAGTGCTGTCTCTAGGCGCCTCGCGGTGGCTCCCGTATTGCGGACGCCTGCTGGCAGCGTCCCAAGCAGTCGCTAAGCAGTGGCTGCAGCGGCGCGGGCGCGGTTTTCGAATAGGAATGGTTGAGTGACGTTCTATGACAACACGTCTTCCCCGCCTTAGTCTTCGAATACTGGGGTAGAAGTTCGACTGATGACTTCGTACATGCTATCAAGTAACATGAGGGCCATCATGGGCCACAGCGTTTATACACATTAACCACTTTGGACCTCACAATCCAGAGCACTAACAGGTCTTACATGATAGACTTTCTCACCTACACAGATATACAATAAAACTCTCTGTAACTTAGCCGGCCGGTGTGGCCGTGCGGTTCTAAGCGCTTCAGTCTCGAAGCGCGTGACCGCTACGGTCGCAGGTTCGAATCCTGCCTCGGTCATGGATGTGTGTGATGTCCTTAGGTTAGGTAGGTTTAAGTAGTTCTAAGTCTAGGGCACTGATGACTCAGATGTTAAGTCCCATAGTGCTCAGAGCCATTTGAACCATTTCTCTGTAACTTACTGCCATTAGGAATCAATGCCACTCCGATACAGCTTCGTCTGAGAAATATGAACTCTATAAATACGTTGATGGGCTCGCTCACTACTAGGGTAACCGTAGTAAGGAACCTGACAGTTCCGACTGGTCCTTTAAACTGGGGCAACAGCTTGTGCATGACATTCCCGGAGGCTTTACTTGCCGCCCCAACATTCGTGACAAATATTTCACCTACAACTACATGGATGGTTTGCAAATAACGCGTAAGTGCCTGTTAGAGGGTTCATTGAACCAACTTCACAATAATTCTCTATTATTTCACTCTCGAACAGCGGAAAGAAAAGGACACCACTATCTTTCCGTGCGAGCTCTGGTCTCTCTTACTTTATTATGATGATCGTTTCTCCTCTTGTAGGTCGGCGTCAAAAAAATATTTTCCCATTCGGAGGAGAAAGTTGGTGATTAAAATTTCGTGAGAAGATCCCGGCCCAATGAGAAACTCCTTTGTTTTAATGATGTCCATCTCAATTCCTGTATCATGGACGTGAAACTCTCTTCCCCGTTTCTCAGTACAACATGTGCTGCCCTTCATTGAACTTTTTCGATAAACGCCGTTAAACCTGTGGTAAGAAGCTAACACCGCGCAGTAGTACTCCAAAAAAGGACAGACAACCGTAGTGTAGACAGTCTCCTTAGTAGATCTGTTGCATCTTCTAAGTTTTCTGCCAATAAAATGGTTCGCCTTCCCTACAACATTTTCTACGTGTTATTTTCCAAATTAAGTTGCTCCTAATTGTAATTTCTTAGTATTTAGTAGAATTTACGACCTTTAGATTTGACTGATTTATCACATAATTCGTTAAATTGAAGTTTGAAGGATTCATTTTAGAACTTAGGTGGATGACCTCTTCATTGTTTAGGGTCAACTGCCAATTTTCGAACCATACAGATATCTTACCTAAATCGTTTTGCAATTGGTTTTGATCTTCTGACGACTTTACTAGGTATTAAACGATAGCATTATCTGCAAACCTAAGATGGCCAAACCTAAGAGGGCCTGTAACACTATCTTGGGAACGCCTGAAATCACTTCTGGTTTACTCCATGACTTTCCGTCAATTACTACGAACTGTGACCTCTCTGAGAGGAAATAACGAATCTAGCCTCACAACTGAGACGATGTTCCATGAGCACGCAATTTGATTACAAGGCGCTTGTGATGTACGGTGTCACAAATGTCTGTCTTCTGGTGTCTTCCCAGACTTCCTTAAACTGGTGCGCACAGTACCAATATATAAGAAGGGGGTTACATGCGAGATGTCCAGCTTCAGACCAATCTCAGTGGTACCAATACTAGCCAAAGTTACTGAGTCTGTGATGCACTGCCAGGTACTGAAAAGCCTTATGGAAATCTCAGTACCTGGTTTCGAGGAAGTGGGCTATCTCCCCACATTATAACTTTGAGCAAGCCTCTCATCACTAATTTTTACGTAATACTTCGCCACTTTCAAAGTTTCTAGAATTTTTGCAGCATCAACGCTCTCTAGTAACACACCACTTAAGGCTCACAGATTGGAGTGTCGTGAATTCGAATTGAAGGCAACATAAAGGTAGCCGGGGTTTCCTTGCGGACGTTCTTAACGGCGATATTGGACGCATAACAAAACCAACACAAGAACGTGTCCCTTTTAGCGCAGTCATCGTGGGGGAAGGCGATCAGCGCTGCCCGCAAATGTTTGTTGGTGCGCTCTGCAAACGAAGGGTTTGATTGCACGAGACTGTCATAGCACGGTCTATGCCCATTTCAAAACAGGGGATTCTAACTACAGTGTCAGTAAAGGCTGTTGCATTGCCTGATAGAATTGTGCTCCATGCTCCACGTTCGTAAGCTGCCTTTCAAACACTTTATGCTGGTCGGTGCATAAACATCCGTCATTGGTAGTGCCCGACAAAACCGCGTATAGGCCCTACGCACCCAAGTGTGAACCGATTTTCCTCCTTTGACCTAGGACAGTGTCGATATGCATTTTCGCTCATGGGAGCCAACTCAACTTCAGAAGACCACAGCCCCTACTGGGATCTCAATGCCGGTTTACTAAGACAACAAATCCCAGATTCCTGTACTAACTTCTCAATCTGCTTCTCCATTCCTTTCAAAACGAACCTCTCGAAAACCTTCATTCTGGTCTTAAAGTTACCTAGGTGTCCTAATACCAGTTCTTAAGTACACATGACACCAGATCCGATGACAAGACAAATTTGTCACCTTGATGTCCTCGAGCTGTGCAGCATAAAACATTACCCCTCATCAGATACTACTTAACAGTCTCCTTAGATCTTCATCTTGTCGTCGAGCAATGCCCCTAAAAAGGAGTGATAACCCCGTCAAAATTGGGCATACCACTACCGCTGTTTAATGCCAGAGACTTGCTCTTGCTCAACTTTACACGTATTTCCCTCGGTTTCATCACCGAACATTCAGATTAGACAATCCGCAACAACGATCTTCATCCCTCGGATATGCTTATCCTCGGCGCACCATTACATATATCTCCTTCGCTTTCATCACAGAACATTCAAATTATGCCATTCGCAACAACACTCTCTGTTCCTCGGATATGCTTATCCTCGTCTGGAGAGCACACATCTGAGAGCTAGATTATATGTCTCTTACTTGAACGTCCGATGCTCTACACACATTTTAAGTTTCTCTGCAGCAAATAACATGGCCAAGGCCATCAGTTCATATACTGAGTACTGAACGGCCAGTGACAAAAGACCCCGGTAGATGTACACCTCGGGCTTCCACCAACTTGGATATTCTTGAAGCAAATCAGCGGCTCTTCCCGGTGTCGATGCGACCGTCTGGACAGTGAACTTCCTTTCAGAATCTGGCATCACCAGTGCAGATACACTTGCCAAAGCTATCTCTAGCCCTTGAAAAGATGCCATTTTCCATAGCTCGTTAAGACGAGCAGCTAATTGCGCAAAATTGGGGACGAATTTTCGGAAGAAATGTTCCATGCCAAAAAACGTGCAACCCCTTTCACGATCTTAGGTGGCGGGCAGTTGAGGATTGTTTCAATTCGAGCTTGATCAATACTGATGTCCTTAGAGGATACGATGTGCCCCAGGAAGGAAATCTCAGGCTGTGAAAATTTCACTTTGGAGAGTCTGACCGTAAATCTCGCCTCCCACAAATGCCTAAGCGCTTCTTTAACATGCGCAACATGTTCTTGAAAATCCCGAGTAAAAGTGATTAAATCATCCAAATAATGGCCGGCCGGGGTGGCCGAGCGGTTCTAGGCGCTACAGTCGGGAACCGCGTGACCGCTACGGTCACAGGTTCGAATCCTGTCTCGGGCATGGATGTGTGTGATGTCCTTGGGTTAGTTAGGTTTAAGTAGTTCTAAGTTCTAGGGGGCTGATGACCTCAGAAGTTAAGTCCCGTAGTGCTCAGAGGCATCCAAATAATGGCACACGCACCTGAGAAAACTTTGTCCAAAATGCACGACAACACAGCTGCCCTGGCTGAGAGGCCGAATAGAATCAAAATACAGATTCCACTCGGTCGCAAAGGGAGTCACTGGTTTAGATTCTTCCGCCAATGGCAGGTGAAAATGCCCCTGGTCAAGTTCAAATGTTGTAAACTTAGCGGCCGTCCTGGGTACCCGAGGTGTTTTAGGTGTTACAGTCTAGAAACGCGCGACCGCTACGGTCGCAGGTTCGAATACTGCCTCGGGGAGGTTAGTTAGGTTTAAGTAGTTCTAAGTTCTAGGGGACTGATGACCTCAGAAGTTAAGCCCCATAGTGCTCAGAGCCATTTGAACCATTTTTTTTTTGTAAACTTAGCTTTCTGGAATCATGCAAAACAAGAGGGCAAATCCAGCAAAGTAATGAATGTAATGCTATTTTTTTATTAAACGCGCGATAACCAGCCACCGGCCTAACCCCAAAGTGCGGTTTCAGGACTAAGAAAATGGAAGATTAATATGGTGACTTCGACGGTCTAATCACACCGTCCCCAAACATTTCATCCACTGCCACCTTTAACAGTTGTCTGCTTGATGGGAACAGCCAATATGTTGAGTGCCTCATTGGAATATCATTACTCAACTCTATTTTATACTCGCCACACGTCACCAGGTGTAGCTGGTTAGTAAGAACATCCTTAAATTCTTGACATAACTGATCCAACTGCACCCTCTGTTCATGGCTTAAATGGCCCAGTTCGAATGGCCTAGCATCACTACTGTTAACAATTATGTGTGCACCAACTTGTACAACCTGTTTACAAAATTCAAAAACAAAATGTGGCTCAAAATGAAAGAAACTTCTCGTCACGCTGTCTGAGAATAACACCACTAACCCCGTCCCAGAGTCGTTGGATCATTGGTACTGTTAAGCCATCTGCCAAATTACCCTAAAAGTCCATGTAAATTTGTTAATGTGTAGCCGTATGCCTATTTCACCCAGTAAAAGCATTTGACTTAAATTGGCTACCTTGCACACTTAGTTCTTCCCTGATAGGTATTCAAACTTACAAATGTCTTTTTGTGTGTTATAAAATTCGTGACTAATTAACATCGAGGAAGTACCCATATCATTCATGTACAAATAGGTTCTCTATTAATCTCTGTGTATACAAAAGGAACTGAAGTTGCAGGCGCTTAAAATATTCTATTACATCGTGAGACTGGTCGCAGCACAGCTTCCTTCTCTGGTGCCCTCTATTAGTATTTCTCTGCTTATCAGGACAATTTCTGCCCCCCCCCCCCTCTTACATTTGGTAAATGAAAATTGTTTGCCCGTCCATTTGTAGGAATCCTACGCTATTTCCTCTAAATACCTCCTACAATCGTCCCTAACTGCCTCGATCTGCGTTGGGACCTATTCCAAATGTACAAAATTCTTTGGTCGGGTACAAACATGATTCTCATCCTGCCCTCACAGCACATACCTTCCAAGATATTATCTTCATTGGAAGCCGAGACAGACATAAATAAAACACCTCTTTTCATTCCAGTAACATAATCATCTACGGGATCGTCAGAATGCTGTACTGCAAAGTATAATTTACTGAATAGCTCAAGGCGCCTTTTAAGGGAGAAATTGCGCAAACGGTAACTTTCTCTCCAGGGCTTTCCGTAATGCCTAATTTGTAAGGCCAGAAACAACAGATAAAATCGAAAATCCTTCAATCCCTGCATCTCTCCCTGATCCTACAAATCTAAAAGGAACTATAGAAAGAACTATAGAAATGTACCGAAATGTTGGATAACAATGACTAGGTTATACCTGCAAACATTTCACTTGCTTCTGCAATCGAGAGATAGGTTTGTGAGATTGTCCTACACCCATGACGGTAGGCAAATCCTCGAGTATGTTCAGACAGTCCAACACTCGCCACCAAACTCTACCAACCCGAGAACGTGAGAGCTCACTCACTTCTGGAGTTGTCTCAGCCAAAGAGTGGACATTGGAGATGCCTCACTCACTTTTGCCGGCTGCATGTCTGGTGGGGTCACCAGACAGTTGAGCACCTCAGCTATGGTTCCCACGATATCTGCACTCTGATTTCTAATTCGTACTTCAACTTGTCCTCGTCGAAATCTGCCACTCCAGTCACTTCCCCTGTGGCCATACTGAAACAGAACAGTAAACAGAAGTATTTGTCACCAACACACTAAAGAACTAAAACACAAAGATTCTAAACCATCCTCTTTACCACCCACAGCTCACCATAACCGCAGCCAAGCTCTGCTACCAATGTGTTCCGCCAGGGAGAGTGGTAGGACTAGGTTGACGTGTGAGGAGGCTGGTAACCTTAAAATTTTTATTCAACAAATTCTTAAAATTAATTATACAACAAATATTCAGGAGATCTATGTGCGCAGTTTAAAATTGCATTGTAGAATATAATGTTTCCAGCAGTTCAACGTCGAGGAGAGTCACCACCAAATTCCACAATTTAAAAAACTAGATGAAAGTCCACAGTTAAAAAATAACATACCCTGGTATCCTAAAATAATTGTAAAACACAAGAGCAAAAAGTTCCTTGACTAACTCTATACGTTTTAGAATCAAGAAAATAGCCCAAAGGCATTCTGCAAACTCTTTTAAATACAGCTAAAGTCAAAGTATGCAATGAATGTAGCGCTGAACACACAAAGTTTCACAATAACAGTAAATAGTCTTACACAGAGCTTATTTTAAAATTGTACACGCCGTATGGTTACTAAAGCAACTTAAATCAACGCAATGTCTGACCAGATGCACCAGATACCAAAACACCTCGAGGTTTCACAACTGGCCAATTTAGAATTTAGGTTTAGACCGGTTTCATCGGAACACATTAGAGAAAAGAAACAATCTTGCAACACAGTTAACTGAGAAGGAATTCGGCCAAAATAAGAAGATCATGCAACAAGTATACTGCAGGTATGTTGTCACTAAATGTGCGCAACTGTCCAGATAACAAGTACCAAAATGAGTAGTTTGCTGAATACTACTGTACTACTGCCCTAACTGACCAATGTATCTTGTACAGAGGCAAGATAGTTTCATAATCAATCTCCGGAACACACAGCAATTGGTGCCTAGTAACAGCAAGAAATGCTAAATTTAGAGGTCTCACTACTGAAGACAGAGTCGTTAACCACCACTTGGCACGAAGAGTTAGAACAGCGCTGTCTGATCAGACACTCGCGCAGGCCAAGTCGCTGTCGCTAATGTTGCCTTGCAAGATCAGGCCGGACAGAAAGCCCTAAAGCAAACTGTGCTCTATGTGCCGTACAACAACCGTTCGGCCAGCCCACTCTTCTTAATGCCAGCCAGTTCCACCAAGGTTGTCCAGGCGTACAGTTAAATCCATACGTCCCGCTTCACGGCGGTGTCCCCGGGTTTCTTCTTAACGTTTCTCGTTCGAACGACTCAACCACTCTCTCTACAAGTCCTCTAATAGGTCTCAGTGGGCGCCTCTGGGTGGGGTCCGTTTTGCGGCGCGGCTGCCGGCAGCGCTCCAAGAACTCAGGCGCTAAGTTTGAATAGCTGTGGCTCACTGACGTCCTATAACAGCATAGTCCCCCAGTTGGGCCTACTATGGTGATTCAGCTGTCCAGAGATTTGGAATGATGCTTCTTCGGCAGTGATAAGTGCATCATCGAAACTATCGATTTGCAACTTATCTCACATTTCAATACCGGTATTAAGAGGCGCATTATTTGCCTTTCCGAATAAGGTTGTAACTCAGGTTTTGCAGGATCATGATTTGAGTCTTTAAGGGGAATTCTCCTTATGACTGGCAGTGAGACGTCGCCCGTCACGTAAGGGCTCTGCCTGTAAGCATCTCTGACGCTCTCCACTATTGCTCCGTTGTTCCTGCGCATCTCACTGGACAAGTTATGCTCAAACAAACTGCTGAACATAGGCGCTACCTCGTAGAATGCTCAACGCATTGGTCGCTGCAACATTACAATGAACAGGGTTCAGTAGTATTCCAGAACACGAAAGCCTTCCTCGCATTTATAGAATATCATATCTTCTGTAGCTGCATCCCAACTGCAAACTGCATCAGTACAGTTGGTCGCCATTTCTACTACAGCCGGTGCTTTTGCAGTCTCCGCACCAGCCATCGGTCCACAGTCGAACCCAGCAGTTTCAACTTCACCTAGCAGCGTCATCAGCTAGCCGATAGCCAACATGCCACCTCTAATGATGATTCCGAGTCACGAGCCGGTGCCGCCAAGTGGCAACATCATATTCGGTGTCTTTGTCCATCGCTCCGGCCGATTCAAACGGTCCTGGATTCGGCGCGAGGCATCTGTAGCTCGCTGGCTGCCTGAAATGTCTGCCTCACGTCAGCATGGGCGCCTCGCCAATCACATCTCTTTCTCTGAGGCAGCACGTGCTGCCGTGGGTCTGCATACGCCACTGGGTAGTAACTCAGTGCCTGGCTGAACACTCACGCCAGTGAGCTGGGTAGTCACCGGCCTTGCCACATTGGGAACACCGGTTCCCGTCCGGTCACCAAAGTTAAGCAACGTTGGGCGTGGCTAGTACTTGGCTGGGTGACCATTTGGGCAAGACCAGGTGCAGTTGGTTTTAAGGACACGCAAGTCTTCGAAGTAGCGTCCAATTGAAAGACTTGCACCAGTCCATAGTGCCACACGACATTTATTTATTTATTTAATCAGCTGTGGAGATCAACCTGTATATGGTAATATTGTAAAACAAAGAAAACTAGACGAGTAACTAACAGAAAGAAACTAGACGCATTCTCGTGATTCCGCAGCCCACAGTTTCCGCACAGGCCATTCTGGGGCAGAACCACCCATGCTGGCTTACAATGGCACCCGCCTTGCTGATGCCAGTACACACTGTCTGATCAAAAGTATCCAGACACCTATCAGTGGACATTAATATGAAGTGTGTCCATGTGTGCCTTAATGATGGCATGAATTCTACTTGCAACACTTTCAGTGAGGTGTCTGAAAGTCTGTGGAGGAATGGCAGCCAATTCTTCCCAATTGGCTGATACCAGAGAAGGTGTTGGACGCTGGGATCTGGAGGAAATTCGACGTTCTAGCTCATCCTAAATCTGTTCCGTTGGATTCAAGTTGCGACTCTGGGCACGCTAGTCCACTTCAGAAATTTTATTGTCCACAGACAATTTCTTCACAGATGCTGTTTTATGGCAGGATGCAGTATCATGTTGACCTAAACAATCATCATCCTCAAACTGCTTCTCTGCTGGACGGAGTACACGATGCTGTAAAATGAGTTTATACACTTCCACAAATGTCGTTTCTTTTAAATGCGCAATACACTACCCACGAAGCCACTCGTACACCGTAACACCACCTCCTCTCTACTACAAACGAATTCGCAGTAGCGAATAAGGACTACCATCAGCTGTAGAATGGAATGACGACAATGAAAATTTGTGCCGGACCGGGACGCGACTACGGATTTCCCACTTGTCGCGATGGTCACCTTACCATTAGGCTATCCGTCCACAACTCTGGGCCAGGTGCAAACTTCCATATGTCGTCAACCGTGCGTCTACGACCAGAACTCGTACATCCGTTATGTGTATTCCCGTATAGGTGAGACACTGTACTTGAAAGTCGATTGCCCGGTATCAGCAGATAAAAACGATATTACAGTGCCTGTGTTATTCCGATTACGATGCAAAGTTCCTTTGGGAATGCATGCATGTATCGCTGCTCGGTCATTGTACCTCATTATTTTTAGCCTCCCGCACACAGTCATTCTGCACGCTGGAATGCTGGTAGAAATAGTTCAAACGGCTCTGAGCACTATGGGACTTAACTTCTGAGGTCTTAAGTCCCCTAGAACTTAGAACTACTTAAACCTAAGTAACCTAAGGACATCACACACATCCAGGATTTTAACCTGCGGCCGTAGCGGTCGCGCGGTTCCGGACTGTAGCGCCTAGAACCGCTCGGCCACTCCGGCCGGCGAATCCCGGTAGAACTTTGGAACTCACACGTGATTCCTTCCACTGATTTCATGCGATTTTTCAGCCACTGACATTTTGATCGACGGTTCCTGCCTCGTCTTCGTTGAACTGCGGTCCTTCCTTCAAGTTTCCACTCCACAATCACATCACCAGCTGTCAACTTAGGCAGGTTTAGGTGGAGTGAAATGTCCCTGATGGGTGTTATTCGGGTGATATCCAATGTCCAGTCCTGAACGATCGATTCTGCTGTTACTGTTTCCCTACTGACAACACAGTACTTCCCGCTTCCTTCCTGGCTGGCCCATCTCGCCTGAAATCTACTGGTCAACTACGCATTACCTAGGAGTGTCGGGATACACTTGGTCAGAATGTGTTCTCATATTATAAGTTCTTGGTATGTATCTACTTAAATGTAATATTAATTTTACAAGGAAATAATTTTTCATTTCAAGAATATTTCATATTTAGCTTTAAGACTAAAGAATTTCTGTTTTTACAGTTTTATTTCGACTACGGTTATCGTCATCGTCGATACTTCTAGGCACGATTTGCAAAACAAAACCGTGTGTTCCTTAACAATGAGATGATGATGATGTCCCACACTTCGCGGAGCGTAGGGGACGATGCGGGAGACTCACACCGCCACACTAAGCAAGGTCCTAGCGGAGGTGGTCTGCCATAGTCTTCCTCCGACCGTAATGGAGATGAATGATGATGAAAACAACACCCAGTCATCTAGAGGCAGGGAAAATCCCTCACCCCGCCGGAAATCGAAACCGGGCCCCCGTGCACGGGAAGCGAGAATGCTACCGCTAGTTTAAGAACTAATAATACCCAACTATAATTATGGAAATAATTTCCTGATCCAATAGTCTCCTATAAAACCTTTTAATACCTTACTATTTCCTTCACATATAGTTTCAAGATGCATACAAATAAATTGCTTCTTTTGTGTGCGAATAAAAATTCACAACATGATAATTCCTACTTGAAACATAAAATACGTTATTTTAAGTAGATTAAACCAACTGTCCACAGGTCTAAGGCCCTGTAATTGTGATTATGTGTAATGCAAAACGTCCGTAATGTGACAATAAAACTTCGTTCGTACATAGCCATGACTTGAAAACATTGAATTTTCGTTTTTTACTCCTGCGTAATACACAGTCATATTGAACAAGCAGTAAAGGAAATAAAAGAAAAATTCGGAGTAGGTATTAAAATCCATGGAGAAGAAATAAAAACTTTGAGGTTCGCCGATGACATTGTAATTTTGTCAGAGACAGCAAAGGACTTGGAAGAGCAGTTGAACGGAATGGACAGAGTCTTGAAAGGAGGATATAAGATGAACATCAACAAAAGCAAAGTGAGGATAATGAAATGTAGTCGAATTAAGTCGGGTGATGTTAAGGGAATTAGATTAGGGAATGAGACACTTAAATTAGTAAAGGAGTTTTGCTATTCGGGGAGCAAAATAACTAATGATGGTCGAAGTAGAGAGGATATAAAATGTAGACGGGCAGTGGCAAGGAAAGCGTTTCTGAAGAAGAGAAATTTGTTAACATCGAGTATAGATTTAACTGTCACGAAGTCGTTTCTGAAAGTATCTGTATGGAGTATAGCCATGTATGGAAGTGAAACATGGACGATAAATAGTTTGGACAAGAAGAGAATAGAAGCTTTCGAAATGTGGTGCTACAGAAGAATGCTGAAAATTAGATGGGTAGATCACGTAACTAATGAGTAGGTATTAGTGTGTGTGTGTGTGTGTGTGCTTTGAGGTTTTCGGGCGCTAAACAGCGTGATCATCAGCCCCCAAACGCATAGAAACAGGAACACATGCAGTGAAGGGACGAAGACGGACAGCGAACAAGGAGAACGGCTAAAAGGCACAGACCTGACGTGGTTACAAATCCTCACATACAGAGGCAAATCAAGAGGAGAAGAAACGCACTAAAAAAGGAAAGGAAACACTAGGAAAAGAGAACAGCAATCGAAGTGAAACAAGTAGGTAATCGTGACTGGCGGACCTCTTACCTAAAGCCTGGGTGAGCCAGTCACCCAGCAGCACATTCAAATCCTCTCCCTAAAATCCGAGGCAACAAATTGGACAGGACACAAAACCGTAAGACCTTAACCACAGTCGTTGCGTCGTCTTGCAAAATAGAGGGCAAATCCGGTGGCAAGGAAACCACCACCCTCTGGTCAGAGAATAAAGGACAGTCAAGTAAAATGTGGCGGACAGTTATCTGGACGCCACAAGCACTGCAGATTGGGGGGTCCTCCCGCCGGAGTAAAAAACCGTGCGTTAAGGGACTGTGCCCGATGCGGAGGCGAGTGAGGAGAACCTCATCCCGCCTGCATGACTGGTAGGACGTACGCCATGGCCGCGTGGTGGCCTTGACCAGAAGCAGCTTATTTTCACCGACTGCCAGCCACTCCTCTTCCCATTGACGCATAACACGAAAACGCAAAAGGGAGGTGACAGCATGGAGGGGGACGGCACATTCAACAACGTGAGGGAGGGAACATGCATCTTTGGCAGCCACATCCGCCAGTTCGTTTCCCCTAATACCCACGTGCCCCGGCACCCAGCAAAAAGAAACCTCCTTCCCATGCCGTTGCAGGTGGAGTAGGGCATCATGGATGTTCTGGACGACCGTATCAGCTGGGTACAAGTGTTGCATGGTCTGAAGGGCCCTCAGGGAATCAGAACAGATGAGAAACTTAAGACTGTGGACACATCTCATCTGCTGCAATGCCCGCAAGATCGCAAACAATTCGGCATCAAAGATGGTAAACGCTGCAGGAAGCCGTAACTTGACGACTCGATCAGGGAAAACAACAGCACAACCAACAGAGTCCCCCTGTTTAGAGCCATCCGTAAATACTGGTACATGGTCGGCATGCTGGTTTAAAATATCGTAAAATAAGGAGGTAAAAACAAACGCAGGAGTGCAGCTCCTCCGGTAGTCTGACAAGTCTAAAAGGATGCTGGGCCTCTGGAGCAACCAGGGAGGCAGGCAGGTAAAACCCTGGAGTTGGGGTGCCACATACTCCACACCAAGGGACTCAAGCAAATGCTTGGCACGAATCCCAAATGGTTTCGTTGCCCTTGGACGACTGGAAAAGAGACGTTCCATAGGCGGTCGGGTAACAGTAGGGTATGCAGGGGAGGTAGGACAGGCGAGGAATTGACACACCCGCCGGATGGCGAGCGGCGGGTCCCCTGCCTCAGCACACAGGCTGGGGATGGGACTGGTACGGAAGGCACCAGTAGCCAGCCTGATACCCTCATGGTGTACTGCGTCAAGAATCTTCAGATACGAAGGCCACGCTGACCCATACACAGTGCATCCATAGTCAAGACGCGTCCGGACGAAAGCCCTATAAAACTGCAGCAGACGCGCCCGATCTGCTCCCCAGGACCGATGGCTCAGACACTTCAAAATATTCAGCGCCTTCAGGGCCCGCACATTGAGGTCTATAAGGTGCAGCACCCACGACAAGTTGGAATCAAAAGTGAGGCCCAGGAACCTCACAGTGTCTCTAAAAGGAAGAATGGTGTCCCTCAGACGCAATTCAGGGGAGGTAAAAGCACGTCGAGAACGATTAAAATGAACACACACACATTTGTCTGCAGAAAAGGTAAAACCCGTCTTCGCAGTCCATGCCTCTAATCGCTTTATCGCAAGCTGCAGCTGCCGACTAGCAGTGACAAGACTGGAGGAAGAACAGAAAACAGCAAAATCGTCCACAAACAAGGAGCACTGGGCAGGACTCCGGATAGTGGACGTGATACTGTTAATGGCGACGGCAAAGAGGGTGACGCTTGAAACGCTTCCCTGAGGAACACCATTCTCCTGCACATACAAATCAGATAGCACATTACTAACTCGATATCGAAAGAGGCGGCGGGAAAGAAAGGACCGAATGAAGATGGGGAGATGGCCACGAAAGCCCCACTGATGGAGTTGACTGAGGATAAGGCGGCGCCAAGTAGTGTCATACGCCTTATTAATGTCAAAGAATACACCTAGACAATGCTGGTTACGTAGGAAGGCCTGCTGGATGGCCGCCTCAAGCAGGGTCAAGTTGTCTATAGTTGAACGACATCTCCGAAAGCCACACTGAGAGTGGCTAAGGAGCTGCCTGGTCTCGAGCAGCCAAACCAGGCGACGGTTGACCATGCGTTCCAATGTCTTCCCGAAACAGCTCGTCGAAGCAATACTCCGATAACTACTGGGATGCATTCGGTCTTTTCCCGGTTTGAGGAGGGGAATCAAAATCGCCTCCCTCCACGAGTCAGGGAACGTGCCGGATGACCATATCATATTAAAACAATTCAGGAGAACTTCCTTGGATGGCAGCAACAAGTGCTGCAGCATGTTGTACAGGATTTGATCATCACCTGGCGCAGTATCATGAGCCACAGACAGCGCCGAATCTAGTTCCCACATTGTGAAGGGACAGTTGTAGGGTTCAGAATTTGGAGACCGGAAGTCCAAGTGATCCCTCTCGACGGCAGTGCGGTAGCGGCAGAAATCTGGATCACAGTTAATAGTGGCAGTAGATTCGGCAAAATACATGGCCAGTGTCTGGGTAATGTCTCTCGGCGCCGTGAGTAGACAACCCTGATGCAGCAATGCCGTGACAGGTAGTTGGCTGCATTTCCCGGAAATCCTCCTGATGGCTTCCCATACTTTTGTAGAATTAGTGGAGCGGGAGATGGAATTCAGGAACGATTGCCATGACCGTCGTTTGCTCTCTTTAATCACTCGCCGCGCCTTGGCCCTTGCCACCCGAAAGGCCGAAAGATTGTCAGCTGAGGGACGGCACTTGAAGCGGCGCAGAGCTGCACGGCGGGCCCGGATGGCTGAGCGGCACTCAGTGGTCCACCAAGGGACAGGGCGCCTCTTGGGATGACTTGAGGACCGTGGGATCGACAATTCAGCAACATGGGAGATCACGGCTGTATAATGGTCGACCCATTCGTGGACGCTGGCACGGTGTTCCAAAACAGCTAAATCGCTGAAAAGTGTCCAGTCACCTCTGCAGAGGTGCCACCTTGGTGGCACTGGTAATGCCACAGTCTCATCCAGGAGGCGAATCCAAAGGGGGAAGTGGTCACTAGAATGGAGGTCAGCGGCAACCTCCCACAGAGCAGAATCCGCGAGTGCTGGAGAGCAAAAGGAAAGGTCAATAGCTGACAACGGCCCAGAAGCAGTACAGAAATGAGTGGGAGCACCAGAGTTCAGGATGCACAGTTCTTCGGATGCCATGAGGCTTTCCAGAATGCGACCCCTGGGGCAAGTAGTCGTAGAGCCCCATAAGACATTATGGGCATTGAAGTCCCCCAGAAGAAGAAATGGGCGGGGGAGTTGGGTAATAAGGTCTGTGAGAGCCTCAGAGTCTATTGCATCCTGAGGCGGTAAGTAAACGGAACAGATTGTGAGTCTCCGCCCCACAAGAAAGTCAACTGCAACTGCTTGCAAGTCCGTAACGAGAGGGAGCTCAGATGAGTGGTGCATGTCATGGACAAAAACCGCAACACCACCCTTTGCCCTATCCCCCATCAGATCATCTTTTCGATACACGGTATAGCCCCGTAAAGAAGGAGCATCAGTGGCCCGGAAATGTGTCTCTTGGAGACATAAGCACAAGGGGCGCTCTCGTACAAGGAGTAGTAATTCGGCCACATGCGTCCTGAACCCATTCAGGTTCCACTGTAATATGGGAGCCAGTGATCCGGGTGGCTGAATTTTCACCCTGCCCCTGTGCTTTGGAGGAGAGCCCGTACTGGCCGGAGATTTATTCCTGGGGCGAGAAGATCGCCCCCGGTCGACATCAATGTCCATCAGCTCCGATGGCGACCCAAGGGAGATGTCAGATAGTACGATGGCATCGTCATCGGACTGACCCTGACCAGTCTCCTCAGGTGGCAAAACCTTCACCTTCGGCGTCTTCGTCTTGGGGGGCTTAGAATGCAGAACCTTGTCAACAGTTGGAGCTTTACTCGCCTGGGCAGAAGGTGCTATATGGGGAGGGGCAGGAAGTACCCCAGTGTCAGCAACCACGGCCTTGTCCGACGTTGTGGGGAGAGCTGCAGGTTGCAAAACAACCGCAGCACCACAAGTGCACTGGCAAATGCAGGTATTAGTGCTGACACTAGCAACCTCCGTTTGTGTAGCAACAGTGGCCAACTGTACGGGTTTCTGCAGAGTGGAAGCGAAAGATGTTGTAAACACAGGAGGCTGCATGGCCTTAAAGAGCTTCTTGGCCTCACCATAGGGGATGCGCTCAGATGTTTTGATCTCCTGTGTCTTCCGTTCCTCGAGATAGATGGGGCAGACCCGGCTCCAGACAGGGTGACTCCCAGAGCAATTCACGCACTTCACAGGCGATGAACCATCGGCTCCTTCATGGGCAGGTTGACCACATTTACCACAAGTGGCTATCCCATTGCTCCCCAACGTAGTATGCCCAAAGCGCTGACATTTAAAACAGCGCATTGGGTTGGGGAAATACGACCGTACTGGGAAACGTAAGAAACCCGCTTTAACATGCTCTGGGAGTCTCGGGCAATTGAACGTGAGAATAAACGAGTCGGATTTGACTAGGTCCCCATCGACTCGTTTCATAATATGCTGCACGTCGACAATACCTTCGTCAGCCCGCTCAGATTTCAACTCGTCCTTGGGGATATCCACCAAGTCCCTACATGTCACAACACCCTTACTATAGTTCAAAGTGGAGTGGAGCTCGGTCTCGATAGCGTACTCTCCGAGACAGGTTGCTTTCCTAAGAGAAGTGACTTGATGGGAACTAGAAGTTTCAACTAACAGAGTCCCATTGCGCAGACGCTTCACAGACTTCAGTGTTCTTCCAATTCCCTCAAGACCCTTGTGGATGTAAAAGGGAGAAACTCTCTCAAAGCTACCTTCCTTCCGTTTGACAATCAAAAACACATTCTGGATATCAGCATGTGCTCTGTTACGACAGTCTGATAAATCTCTAGTAACACCAGGTGCTGGAGGAGTCGCAGCACGAAGTCGCTTTTTCGATGGGGTGTGTTTTCCTACCAGTGGGCCACCCAATCCACTGGTAGGGGGAAATGTAGAGGTCGAAGGGTCCATTGTGGTCCCACGAGCAGCTAGGGAACTAAAGGTCCGCTCAGACAGAGCCCCGCGTGCCTGAGTAAGCCTTATACAACTGGGGTGCGGCAGGTGCCCCAGAGGTTGCCCACTTGCGACTGTTCCACCCCAACAGCCATGCATCTTATAGGCGCGCAGCACACCGTAAGATTGAGGGTTTTTTATAGAGGTTTACCTTCCTCGCAATCCAGGAGGTCAAGCCAAGATTACCATTCCCCGCAGCACACAACATTCCACCGCTGCGCCATGCGGTAGTCGCTGAAGCATGTCCGGGGGTTACGGTGACAGGAGACTGGCGGCGCTGACCAGTCCCCAGCTCAGGACCCCGGGGTCGCCAAGCCCGTACTCAGCAAATGAATGCTGAGCCCCTGGGGGAGGGGGGGGGGAGTAGGTATTAAATAGAGTTGGGGAGAAGAGGAGTTTGTGGCACAACTTGACTAGAAGAAGGGATAGGTTGGTAGGATATGTTCTGAGGCGTCAAGGGATCACCAATTTAGTATTGGAGGGCAGCATGGAGGGTAAAAACCGTAGAGGGAGACCAAGAGATGAATAAGCAGATTCAGAAGAATGTAGGTTGCAGTATGTACTGGGAGATGGAGAAGCTTGCACAGGAGAGAGTAGCATGGAGAGCTGCATCAAACCAGTCTTAGGACTGAAGAGCACAACAACAACAACATTATTAAACGATCAGGTTTAAGCGCTGGCGTAAGGCACAGATGTTTCAATATTAGAATACAATTAGCACTGAAAATCTGAAATCGATTTGCAAGTGTTCAGTAATGTTGAACACTGTATCAAGACAATAAATATTTCGTATTGAAACACTGAAGGTTTCCGATGTAAATGAATATATGAATATAAAAGAAACGGATATGTGTGATTATAACAAGCCATTATTCAGAATTTGATCTGATTTGTATCGCTGTATTTTTTTCTATGACTTGTCTCCCCGGAACGGCTATGTATATTTAAGAAATGAAAAGTTATCCTGTTGATCTAATTCGTCAAAGAACTATAGGTACCTCAGTGAACCAGTCTCTAGATTTTAGTAAGGCGGGGGCATACATGCCCATCAGAACCATACTCAGTAAGGGGCCGCTGTTGTCAAACGAGCTTTCTTTCTGATGCCCATTTTACTTCTAAACATTAGTCAGTATTCGAGACAGGTACCGGTGTTGTCGCCTTCACATCACTTTCATTATGACGTAATGCTGTGGTAACTGGTATCCCCCTCATCCGGACTATGAAATATCTTTTTTGGATATAGATTTTTTTTGGATATAGCAGCTCCACATTAGCAAATTAGGCACGTGCTATCTGATATGAAGGTGACGAATTCTCTCTAAGGAAGTATTACAACGAAGAGTAGCTTTAACAACAGACGTTAAGTTTAGCATTCTTTAATCTGCACCTGAATAGCTGAAGCAGGCAAGTAATTTCATAAGACAAGTTGAGCTCATTGCCCAAGGACGAACAATAGACAATGTTTAATTAACATCTGTATTTAGTGAGTTGCTATAATGACCAAGTTAAAGGACATGTGAAGGCTTCTTCACATTCCATTCACGGAAAGACCGAGGATAGAATGATTGCTTGTGCGCCTTTGTGTTGTAGTTAGGCGAATTTTTTCTTCATTGGAGTGAAAGGTAAAGCGCTGGAGAATATTCACATATTCCAACCTGGAAACCAGGTTTCGCAATTTTTTGAATATATTTTCCCAGGATGCTGTCTTAGCCGTCCTTCTCTGACTGTGTGCAAGTTGAGAATGTTCGACACTTCTCTCACCAGGTAAAGAAGGCACTAATCATTCCTGCTACACTTCTACACATATGATCGACTTACCTCGGTAGTTCAACATAGTAGGGATCTGACGCACTTGAACAGATCCAGTGTAGGCTGCGCAAGAGTTTTGAAAATAGTCTCTTTAACAGACAAGCGGCAGTTTTCCAGTATCCGCATTCGGGAGGACTACGGTTCAATCCGCGTCCGTCCATCCAGATTTAGGTTTTCCGTGATTTCCCTGAATCGTTTCAGGCAAATGCCGGTCTGGTTTCTTTGAAAAGGCACAGCCGATATCCTTTTCAATCCTTCACGAATCCGAGCTTGTGCACCGTGACCTCGTTATCGACGGGACATTAAACACTAATCTCCTAATCTCCTCCTCCAGTATCCTACCAATGAACAGAAGCCTGTCATAACGTTCACCTACAACTGAGCCTATGTGATCATTCCATTTAATATCTTCTACTTTTATCTTTGATGTTTTTATGATACAACTAACTCCAGCTGTTGCTTATTAACCCTTCATTCAAACGGAATGGATGTTATTTTCTTTTATCTCTTTTCGAATTCCACACCTTGACATAACCACTCTATGTGCGAAAAGTCTGTAATTGCAGCTAATAATATCCATTAACTATATATATATATATATATATATATATATATATATATATATATATATATATATATATATACAGGGTGTTTCAAAAATGACCGGTATATTTGAAACGGCAATAAAAACTAAACGAGCAGCGATAGAAATACACCGATTGTTGCAATATGCTTGGGACAACAGTACATTTTCAGGCAGACAAACTTTCGAAATTACAGTAGTTACAATTTTCAACAACAGATGGCGCTGCAAGTGATGTGAAAGATATAGAAGACAACGCAGTCTGTGGGTGCGCCATTCTGCACGTCGTCTTTCTGCTGTAAGCGTGTGCTGTTCACAACGTGCAAGTGTGCTGTAGACAACATGGTTTATTCCTTAGAACAGAGGATTTTTCTGGTGTTGGAATTCCACCGCCTAGAACACAGTGTTGTTGCAACAAGACAAAGTTTTCAACGGAGGTTTAATGTAACCAAAGGACCGAAAAGCGACACAATAAAGGATCTGTTTGAAAAATTTCAACGGACTGGGAACGTGACGGATGAACGTGCTGGAAAGGTAGGGCGACCGTGTACGGCAACCACAGAGGGCAACGCGCAGCTAGTGCAGCAGGTGATCCAACAGCAGCCTCGGGTTTCCGTTCGCCGTGTTGCAGCTGCGGTCCAAATGACGCCACCGTCCACGTATCGTCTCATGCGCCAGAGTTTACACCTCTATCCATACAAAATTCAAACGCGGCAACCCCTCAGCGCCGCTACCATTGCTGCACGAGAGACATTCGCTAACGATATAGTGCACAGGATTGATGACGGCGATATGCATGTGGGCAGCATTTGGTTTACTGACGAAGCTTATTTTTACCTGGACGGCTTCGTCAATAAACAGAACTGGCGCATAGGGGGAACCGAAAAGCCCCATGTTGCAGTCCCATCGTCCCTGCATCCTCAAAAAGTACTGGTCTGGGCCGCCATTTCTTCCAAAGGAATCATTGGCCCATTTTTCAGATCCGAAACGATTACTGCATCACGCTATCTGGACATTCTTCGTGAATTTGTGGCGGTACAAACTGCCTTAGACGACACTGCGAACACCTCGTGGTTTATGCAAGATGGTGCCCGGCCACATCGCACGGCCGACGTCTTTAATTTCCTGAATGAATATTTCGATGATCGTGTGAATGCTTTGGGCTATCCGAAACATACAGGAGGCGGCGTGGATTGGCCTCCCTATTCGCCAGACATGAACCCCTGTGACTTCTTTCTGTGGGGACACTTGAAAGACCAGGTGTGCCGCCAGAATCCAGAAACAATTGAACAGCTGAAGCAGTACATCTCATCTGCATGTGAAGCCATTCCGCCAGACACGTTGTCAAAGGTTTCGGGTAATTTCATTCAGAGACTACGCCATATTATTGCTACGCATGGTGGATATGTGGAAAATATCGTACTATAGAGTTTCCCAGACCGCAGCGCCATCTGTTGTTGAAAATTGTAACTACTGTAATTTCGAAAGTTTGTCTGCCTGAAAATGTACTGTTGTCGCAAGCATATTGCAACAAACGGTGTATTTCTATCGCTGCTCGTTTAGTTTTTATTGCCGTTTCAAATATACCGGTCATTTTTGAAACACCCTGTATATATATATATATATATATATATATATATATATATATATATATATATATATATATATATCGAAAATAGCAGTTATACTAGTACGTCCATTTGAGTCACATCCTAAATTACTTATTTATCTATATCCAGATGCTGCATTCCTACCTCTTATGAAATTTTCGGTCTGGTCCCAATCCCACTTACATACTCACTACAGACGTAGATTCTGCAGCATCTGTGCGTACCTCAGTCGAAAGCTTCTCCTGTATCTAAAAACATGGAATCCATCTCTTACCACACTTCCATATGTCATGGGCTAGCACCTGTGAAGAGCGCGAGTTCTTCAGTTGTGTTTCGCATGACGGCTTCTTTTTGGAATCTGTGCTGGTTTCTATGGAGAGCGTTATTTTGTTATTTTGTTCCGTGAAAGCCATTGCATTCAAGGGCAGGATCTCCTCTAGAACTGTGCTATGAATAGAGGTGAGCGACAAAGAGTAATAGGGATAAATTCTGCAGCCTTCTTTGTAGAGGGCTGTGTCTTGTGCAGTTTCCCAATTACTGAGGGAGGTAACGTCATACTGGAGTCCATTCTGTACGAACACAGTTCACATCTCCGTTTGAATTCTCAGCATCAGGTTTTCCGTGCTTTCCCTGAATGCAGAGAGGCTTCTGTACTTGTGCATTCCGAGCTTGTGCTGTAATGTTCTAGTATCACTGTCGTTGACGTTTTCTTACGTGCTAATCTTCCTTGCTTCCTTTATGTTTTTCTCTCATGGCGGACAGTTTTCTACCGAAGTGATCTGCAGATTATGTTACGTGTCGACTTAATTCATTTAACGCTTCTGGCTTCTCGTTGGGTTTTACCGTTATCGGTTGCGTATCAAAATCGTTGAGACTGATCGGTACATCACTATATTTGCAATGATGCAAAAGCATGTTGGTGACAATATTCCTGAATATTTCTTGTTGAAGAAAGGTTTTAAGAGAGAATAAATACTTAGCTTTCATTATGCATTGGTCTGTTTCTATCCCTGTGTAATCAATAAATGTGAATCCCCGTGTCATCAAAAAATGTCAGGACACTAATTTATATTCCATTCACAACTTTTACATACGGCCAAATTTCTGTTGGGTCTGGAAAGGGGCCTGTGATTTTGTTACGGTAGTTATTGACAGCTTCATAATAGGAAGTAAAACTGTGCCGTCTTTGGCTAATGAAATGTTACTGGGATACTGTTATTTATCTGTGAATAAGATTTCTGACGATGCGTCAGTATAATATTATTTACTGTCCGAGAACAACAACGAATGGTAAATGGCAGTCAGCAGACAGTATCATTCAGTGTTAGCGTATAGAAAGATCCAGCCCGTAAATCTGTTCTTAGCACCATTTCAGCACTGTTTGCGGATCAGTGCACTCTTGTCATGAACCGAATATCTAATAATGAAGGTACAACGACACACAAAATTTAAGTTTGTCAAGTTAACGTTTATCTCTCATCCGAGTATTCCAAAAGCTATCGTTTCCTTTTACCATGTTAACATGGATTTTCAAAATTTACTAAGCTACAGCTTCATGCTAGATTTAGACTTGAAATATTCCGTAACATGGGATGAGAGCATTCTGGATAGCGGTGGGATTGTCCTAAGGTCGAGGTATTGTTATTCAAATGTCCCATCTCATAAAGGTTCTCGACCTTGGAATTGTTGCAAGTTACTAGCTTCCTCTTAGTTCCTGCCTTAAAACTGTGAATCGTCTTAAACAGAAACTTAAGGTCTTGAAGAATGTTGTGTGATAAATGTGATTTCAAATTGAGACTGATGGTGTGCACCCGTTATGATTCGAGAGACTGTCCTAAAATCAACCAATAAGGTAACCACACATAGCTCAAACCGTTATGAGGCAGTTTCATGTAGCGACCGAAAATAAAATTGTTGCAACAGAGCATAAATGAAACAGCGTCGTTTAAGGAAACAGTTCTTAATGAGATAATTTGTATGAACGCAGTTCATGAGGGATGCGACGCTTAGAGAATCGAAGGGACAAATGTAACCGGTAGCATTTTAAAGAGTTCTAGAACTGATCAATAAATGAAGCTAGTCGAATTTAAAAATGTCTTCGTTTAGGCAGACAGTACTTCGCAATTGAGTTGCTCACGCTTCAGACGCTAATAGATGCCCAAACAGATATGGAACGTACATTGCTAGAGAAAAGGCAAAAGTAGAACCGTGAAGGTATCATGATCATGTGACATGTAAAGCCTTTTAAGGTTTCATACGAACAGCAGCATTGTTGCTTAGGAGACTATATTTTTTGAAGGTATACGATGTCATATAAGATAGCAAATAAACACATCTGATGCGTCTACGCGTGATTGCCTGCTAATGTGATTCGAATCATTTTCACAGTTCGTTGATTATGATTGATTGAGAACTAAATATGCTGATAGGCCAGATAACGTGTGTCACGCCCATTTCGATGGAGTTCTAGCAAATAGAAATGGAAAGAAAATAAGTCTATTTCTTATTTAGAAGCACCCAGTGGGTGTATTTGGCGTGTTGGAAAAAAGCGCCATGTACAGGTCTGACTATATCCGCGATGCATGCACATTTTTACTCGCGAGCAAATCATTAGTCCGAAACGTGGTACTGGCAGATTGCGTTAAAAATGTTTTCTGAGCCATAGAATAAAATTGTACACTACTGGCCATTAAAATTGCTGCACCAAGAAGAAATGCAGATGATAAACGGGTATTCATTGGACAAATATATTATACTAGAACTGACATGTGATTACATTTTCACCCAATTTGAGTGCATAGATCCTGAGAAATCAGTACCCAGAACAACCACCTCTGGCCGTAATAACGGCCTTGATACGCCTGGGGATTGAGTCAAACAGAGCTTGGATGGCGTGTACAGTACAGCTGCCCATGCAGCTTCAACACGATACCACAGTTCATCACGAGTAGCGACTGGCGTATTGTGACGAGCCAGTTGCTCGGCCACCATTGACCAGACGTTTTCAGTTGGTGAGAGATCTAGAGAATGTGCTGGCCAGGGCAGCAGTCAAACATTTTCTGTATCCAGAAAGGCCCCTTACAGGACCTGGAACAAGCGGTCGTGCATTATCCTGCTGAATTGTAGGGTTTCGCAGGGATCTAATGAAGGGTAGAGCCGCGGGTCGTAACGCATCTGAAATGCAACGTCTTCTGTTCAAAGTGCCGTCAGGGTGAACAAGAGGTGACCAAGACGTGTAACCAATGGCACCCCATACCATCACGCCGGGTGATATGCCAGTATGGCGATGACGAATACACACTTCCAATGTGCGTTCACCGCGATGTCACCAAACACGGATGCGACCATCATGATGCTGTAAACATAACCTGCATTCATCCGAAAAAATGACGTTTTGCCATTCGTGCACCCAGGTTCGTCGTTGAGTACACCATCGCAGGCGCTCCTGTTGTGATGCAGCGTCAAAGGTCTCCGAGCTGATAGTCCATGCTGCTGCAAACGTCGTCTAACTGTTCGTGCAGATGGTTGTTGTACTGGCAACGTCTCCATCTGTTGACTCTGGGATCGAGACGTGGTTGCACGATCCGTTATCCCATGCGGGTAAGAAGCCTGTCATCTCGACTGTTAGTGATACGAGGCCGTTGGGATCCAGCACGGCGTTCCGTATTACCCTCCTGAACCCACCGATCCCATATTATGCTAACAGTCATTTGATGTCGACCAACGAGAGCAGCAATGTCGCGATTCGATAAACTGCAATCGCGATAGGCTACAATCCAATCTTTATCAAAGTCAGAAACGTGATGGTACGCATTTGTCCTCCTTACACGAGGCATCACAACAACTTTTCACCAGGAAACGCCGGTCATCTGCTGTTTGTGTATGAGAAATCGGTTGGAAACTTTCCTCATGGCAGCACGTTGTAGGTGTCGCCACCGGCGCCAACCTTGTGTGAATGCTCTGAAAAGCTAATTATTTGCATATCACAGCATCTTCTTCCTGTCGGTTAAATTTCGCGTCTATATCACGTTGTCTTCGTGGTGTATCAATTTTAATGTCCGGTAGTGTAAGTTGTTTGTAAGTTGTCGAAAACCATTTAAGTAACTGTTTTGAAAATCCGTTGCATGTTGAGTACCGAGCCGCCACCCATCTGAGTACCTAGACGGAGGAAGGGTCAGTGGTGACGGTAACATAACGTCGCGAACAACATAGAATGTACGGAAGCTGAATGACGATATACTACACATTTGCTAACACACGTCTTTAATTATATTCATTCCTGGCTGGTGTCAATCTTTTGTAGCGCCAGGCCAGAGTAATAAACACCAAGTTTAATCTCGATTGAATCTCGAGAGTGAAATTTTCACTCTGCAGCGGAGTATGCGCTGATTTAAATCTGGCTGGCTGATTAAACTGTGCCAGACCGAGACTGGAACTTTGCATCTTTGCCTTTCGCTGGCATGTGCCCTTGATTGCATCTTATTTAAAGTAATTCACCGTTTTTCTTGATATGCAGAAAAGGTATGCGTCACAGTGTGATTATTAATTTACTAATTTACATTGCAGTGTGGATATTATTTTAGTTTGATAAATATTACGTGAAGTGGATAGAACTGTTAATCCTTGAGTTATCACTGATTACTCTTTGCATTATTATATAACCAGAGCGGCGGGCTTCTGTTACTGTAGGAAGTAGTCAGTTGAACAACACGCAGATTGCAAGTTTAGGTCCCAGTACGACGTTATGTAGTCGATCCCTTGCTACAATCGTTGTTTTCTTGTAAGACTCATTATTGTGGTCGGTTCTCCATAACGAAATCGGCAGAACTAACATTATACGAATAGTCAGCGGCCGTCAAATGAAGGTTGGAACTATTGAAATTAAACACAGTCTTTCAGGCATAAGTAAGCTGAAACACCACGACCAGCAGGTACGAAGTATAAGACTTGTTATTTGTAGCATATTGTGATCACGTATGATAACCGATGTTTCTGCATATCGTCATGGTTGTTGTTAATTTATTTGGTCCAGAATGTATTAGAAAATGACCTCATACACTGATGGCTAAACATCTCAATTGGGATCATAGTGATATCCGATTTTCCATTGACTTTTGTGTTCCACCAGCTATTATGGAGCTTCATACTGAGAAATGACAGCCACGACAATTAATGGACACATCCAATATCCCTTACCCGCCTCCTCAGCCGACGTCTATTGCACCCTCTCATACTGTGGCACTCGCGTCGGAGGTAGCCAGTTCGACTTCTGGTTGTGGAAGAAATTTCTGCCGTGAGTATTTGACCGGTAAGGGGTGGAGACGAGGGGAGGTTGTTGCCTAAAGTTTATAATCACGAGAGCTTGTGCCAACGTCCAGCATTAAATTCCCATATCTCAGCCTATTTTTAGGGAGTCACTTTGACAGTTAACAAAGGGCTCGGCAAGGTCATTCTGACCTCCCCAGAAAGCACCAATGAATTTTGGAACAGAACTGTCTGGAATCAACAAACGGATAAACGATTTGACATCCTGACATAGATCATATCGTAGATCGCTATGATGTCACAATCCAGTGGCTTTTGACACTACATGTGTACGAACCTGTTGTAGAATTTAGAAGTTCTATTCATTGGCTTGACCTGAATTTTTTTCTAACGGTTATAGATAGGAGTGGGGAAGTATTTTTGTATTTACGTTACAAATTCCGACGTCGTAATGAGATAAAAATATAAGACGGAGATTTATTTGGCCCGTAGGTATGCAAACTGCTCGTTGGTAAACATAACAACTATATTCTTATATCTGACGGTAAATCAGTCTCTGATTCCTTCGTTCAAGGGTCCAACGACATAATATTTTATACTTCTGGTGGAAATCGTCATACTGTGTTCTCATAGATGCTGTGAAATATGACCATGACGTTACACTTACTACACTGTCAAATAAACTCTTTAGAAAACTGTGGTGTCTTAAACAGCAAATACGAGAAAATAAGTTGTCCGAAAATTTTTGAACGTGAAAGCAATGTAGAGGGAATGTCAAACAAAGGCATTGTTGGTTGAGGGACCTGGAGGGGTAGGCTCAGCCGCCTTATTGGGAAGGGATTTTGCCTCCGGTCAAAAAGGCCACTTACCTCGTGGGGTGTGAGAGCTCTGTCTTTACTAAAACGATTGAGTGTCTGCAGTGTAGTGTCATGCGTATGTTGAGAGGAGGGAGTGGGTGAAACCTAGTCCCGGCACATAGGCTACTACTTCCGAATAACATCAAGAGGGTTGCTACATTTAACAGATGGCGGAAGCATCACAAGCAACAGTGTCACATGCCCTGACTATGTGAGACACTGTGGAGAGGTTTGAGGTTTAATCCAGGGCATTGGCGCAAACCTTTGAGATCTTACGCTACCACCTCTTTACCAGTTGCTGGATAAATCCTGATTGTGAAAATTTCTTCCATTACCTGGATTCGTACTGGCTATCTCCAAGTCGGGTGCCATTGCATGAGTGACATCGGGTGAGTGTGAAGAGAATCGACGTTTGCTGTATAATGTGGTGAGAAACAGTCTGCACAGCTTGTATGTGTATTTGAGCCGTGCGTGGCCCATATTCCCGCCATCATTTATTTTACATCCTGTTTTTAACGTACTTACACCTCACTACGTTAATTTAGATTATTGATGTCACTGAGTTGCTGCTTTGCCTGACCGTGAGCGGTGCTAGCAGCGTGTATCAATCCCCTCTCATAGTATCTTTGCTCGACTGCTACACTCCTGGAAATGGAAAAAAGAACACATTGACACCGGTGTGTCAGACCCACCATACTTGCTCCGAACACTCCGAGAGGGCTGTACAAGCAATGATCACATGCACGGCACAGCGGACACACCAGGAACCGCGGTGTTGGCCGTCGAATGGCGCTAGCTGCGCAGCATTTGTGCACCGCCGCCGTCAGTGTCAGCCAGTTTGCCGTGGCATACGGAGCTCCATCGCAGTCTTTAACACTGGTAGCATGCCGCGACAGCGTGGACGTGAACCGTATATGCAGTTGACGGACTTTGAGCGAGGGCGTATAGTGGGCATGCGGGAGGCCGGGTGGACGTACCGCCGAATTGCTCAACACGTGGGGCGTGAGGTCTCCACAGTACATCGATGTTGTCGCCAGTGGTCGGCGGAAGGTGCACGTGCCCGTCGACCTGGGACCGGACCGCAGCGACGCACCGATGCACGCCAAGACCGTAGGACCCTACGCAGTGCCGTAGGGGTCCGCACCGCCACTTCCCAGCAAATTAGGGACACTGTTTCTCCTGGGGTATCGGCGAGGACCATTCGCAACCGTCTCCATGAAGCTGGGCTACGGTCCCGCACACCGTTAGGCCGTCTTCCGCTCACGCCCCAACATCGTGCAGCCCGCCTCCAGTGGTGTCGCGACAGGCGTGAATGGAGAGACAAATGGAGACGTGTCGTCTTCAGCCATGAGAGTCGCTTCTGCCTTGGTGCCAATGATGGTCGTATGCGTGTTTGGCGCCGTGCAGGTGAGCGCCACAATCAGGACTGCATACGACCGAGGCACACAGGGCCAACACCCGGCATCATGGTGTGGGGAGCGATCTCCTACACTGGCCGTACACCACTGGTGATCGTCGAGGGGACACTGAATAGTGCACGGTACATCCAAACCGTCATCGAACCCATCGTTCTACCATTCCTAGACCGGCAAGGGAACTTGCTGTTCCAACAGGACAATGCACGTCCGCATGTATCCCGTGCCACCCAACGTGCTCTAGAAGGTGTAAGTCAACTACCCTGGCCAGCAAGATCTCCGGATCTGTCCCCCATTGAGCATGTTTGGGACTGGATGAAGCGTCGTCTCACGCGGTCTGCACGTCCAGCACGAACGCTGGTCCAACTGAGGCGCCAGGTGGAAATGGCATGGCAAGCCGTTCCACAGGACTACATCCAGCATCTCTACGATCGTCTCCATGGGAGAATAGCAGCCTGCATTGCTGCGAAAAGTGGATATACACTGTACTAGTGCCGACATTGTGCATGCTCTGTTGCCTGTGTCTATGTGCCTGTGGTTCTGTCAGTGTGATCATGTGATGTATCTGACCCCAGGAATGTGTCAATAAAGTTTCCCCTTCCTGGGACAATGAATTCACGGTGTTCTTATTTCAATTTCCAGGAGTGTATTACTTCCCGGTCGTTGTCTGTCATAAACAAGTTCGGGTCGCGAGTTCGGGCTGCCAGTCAGTTGGAATGCATCTGGAGCGCAGTCCGGACCTACCAGTCGGTGAGTTGCAATGCGGCACCAGTGCAGTCGGGTTGGAGCAGCAGTGAGTTCTGCGTTCACATGGCTCGCCCGACCATTGCCGCCAAGCGTCACTTGAACCGGGCCACGGTCTTGGTGGATCGTCAGTCGGTCGTCCTACCAGATGACGAGTTTTGGCTCCTCGATCGTTCATGAGTCGGCTATGTGTGTGTGTGCACCGACTCCCGATTTCTCTTCGCGCGTGCTTAATTACTCTTGGGTATCGTTCAGGTCTTTGTGCAAGAGTTTGTCAGGTCGTGTGTGTAGTTGGTGTTATTTCCACTGACGACTATTTTAGGTGTTGTCGGCATTCTGCGGGCAGTCGGTTGGATGCTGCGGACCTGGGAAGTTATCTCCGCATGGTGCAGTCGGCAGGGTCTGCTGGCGGTCCCTGCGCAGCGTCGGAGGGTGTGCGGAGCTGTTCGATCGCTACGAACTTCGTGGTTCACCGACCTAGGACGTCAAAGGTGAGTAGTGGATTCAAGTACCCAAGCCACGTCCATTCATGCTGTGCAGATCATTTCGGTGGTTCGCTGTTGGGGAGGTTTTCCTGTGAGCAACACTGAATGTTTATGTTGCTGAAATTTAGACGCCATGCAGTGGAATTAACTATATTGGTTGACTACATTTCAAGTGCGCCAGCGGAATTTTCTGCCTTGTGGCCGTTAGTGTTCCGGTTACCTGCCTGGCCACTAACGTAATTTCAGGCAGTGTCCTTTCCTCATCTGTTGTCGCTGTCCAACTCGGTGTGTAGTTTTGACAGCTTAACACATATTTCATTGTGGATGATCACGTCCGTAACATTTTGTATTTGAGTTCTCATGTACCGATTGGTGGCAAGCAAGTCGTTTGTCGGTCGGTCTGTGGCTGTCCCTTGGTTGGGTTCCGGCGGGTCAAATGCAGTTGGGCTCACCATCTGACTCACCTAAGCGAATAACGGCAGACCGACCCCCTGGAGGCTTCTGAGTCCTGCAGTCTTTACTGTCTTTCTCACTGGTGTTTAATTGTCTGTTTATAATCTGTCATAGCCAATGATAAAAAAATTCTTGCTTTTACTGTGTTTTATGTAAGTAAGTTTAAATTTCGGCAAGTGGATATTTGCTGAAAGGCTATTGCCGTTGTGTTGTCTTTTCTTTTAGTCTGGTTTCAGCTACTTAAAACCTAAGGCTTATGCTTACATTTTTTTAAATTTTGGAAAATTAATTGTTGGCCTCCAGCCTTGGAACCTTATTCTTAAAATTATCCCACAATCTTAAACACTGCGGCCTTCTGCCTTTGAAAGGTTATGGTTAATTTATTTTAAAATCTTGAAAATTTTATTGTGGGCCTTCAGCCGTTTGTATTGCATCTTGTTTATGTTTGTCTATCCATCCTTGCCTTGAGGCTTTCACCCTAACTGTGTAATTTTAACTGCATGTTTTCCGTCACTTGAAATTTACCTTGTCGATATTTAAAGATTTCTTGTTTGGAGGCCTTCAGCCGTGAAAGATTTGGAGTTTGAAACTCGTAGTTGTAAAATAGATGTGTTATTGAATTAGAATGTGTTATTAAATTATAATAAATTACAGTTTTAAGGTGAAACTGACCCAAACCTTATTTGGCCATTTCCACAATCCTAATCACCTGTTTTGCCCAGCGGATTTAGCGGGCGTTTCAGCATTGCAGTATATATTGAGCTGGAAACCAATTCTTCAGAAAAAGATGCGATACGTTGCGCCATTTCCGAGTAAGTTAGCATTGAAGTTAGCCAATCAGGCCGTTGCAGGCGCAAAATTCAAATGGCCCGCCAGGTAGGGTGTTGCCAAACGTGATTTTCGTTTGGTTTCTTAAAACCGAACAAGAGAATGATAGAAAAATTGGGCATAAAATGGGAATAAGGATCGAACCCGAGTCAAAAGTTGAGCAGTCTCGTGCACTATCATCTACGCTGTGAGAATAACTGATACTAATTATATCTGGGGGCAGCTTGAATTTGCGCCCTCAACGGCTTGAATGGCTAACTTCAATGTCTATTAATTCGGAAACGATGCAACGTATCGCTTTTTTTTCTTAACGATGTTTCTCAGCATAACCTGCCCTGCAACACTCGCACAAGCTTCTCAGACTGTTTCTTACCACCTCATATAAATGCTGGAAATTCATCAACGTTTTACAAGCAATACTACAGAATAGTAAAGAAAAGTCATTGCATCTTCAGTGACCTACCCTACTGGGAAACAACAGGGTCCATACATTCACATAGTCACAAACACACACACACACACACACACACACACACACACATTTAATGGAAAATACTGAGAAGTCTAGAGATACACTACCATAATAACGATGTCATTTGTGGCCAGAATCCTTCAAACAATATGTTAGCTGCTTTCCTCAAAGATTTCTTGTTGGCTAGTGTTTCTCAAAAGTTTTCGTCAAATGTACATCCAATAATTTGGAGAATTCTACCCTATTTACTGACTCCTGTCCATGTGCTACATCAGTTGCTGATATGACGCTATTTGTTGTACAGAACTGCATGCATCGTTGAGCCGTGTCGGCTCTTACCGACATTGCGCGTTACGACACTCTCTGGCTGTTACCCAGTAAAGGCTTTACGCATGATGTAGCGACTTTCGAGCCTTCTACAGGAGTACCAGGCCACTGTTGTTATATTAAATGTTGAAGAAGTAATGAAGTTCATGAGAGAAAATTTATGAAAATGAATAAACCGATCGGTCAAAACGCTATTACCGCCTGCTTAACACCGTATTGGCCCTCCGTTAGAACACAATTCAGCAGATATTGGTTCGATAAATTCTTGGTGGATTTCCGGATGTACGTGGCACCACTTGACTATGCAAAAATCACGCAATTCCCGAAAACTGTGGACCATTGGTTTGTGGGTACAGAACTTGCGTTCGATAGATGTGTTCCCTATGGTTCATAACAGACGAATTTGGTGGCAAAGACATCACAGTTGAGGTCAATATCACGCCCCTAAAATGTCTGTAGCATGTTTCTGGCCTTATCACACGGACATTTCTCCTGCTGGAAGATGAAATCGCTGTCTGGGAAGACATTAAGCACGACGGGATGCAGATGGTCAGCAGTAATGTTTACGTAGTCCATAGATGTCATGGTGCCTTCGAGAACCACCACAGGTGTCATGGAAGCTCAGGTGAATGTGCCCCCCCCCCACCCTGTGTAACACTGCCCACACCGGCGTGTGCCCGGTGCATGTTACGAGTAGATGGTCGCTTGAATGAAAGTGTATCCGGATACGATTCGATCTTTTACTAACAAGAGACGTGATTCATCCGACCACGTGAACTTGTCCATTAATAGACGAACCATACTCGATGATCCCATAACCCACTGCGATAGTAAATGTCGTTGTAGTCGAGTCACCGAGGTAACATGTAGGGGTCCTCTGCTGTAGACGCCAGGATTGAACATCGTGCACTGAATGGTGTGCTCCGACACGCTTGTGACATGTGTCAGAATTATACTGGATGATCAGATATGCCACAGATCGCGACCTATTCTGCTTTGCAGAACGGAAAACTCCGATCTCCACTTTCTGTGATGAGGCGTGGCCATCCAGTACCTTGTCGGCTACTTGTGGTTTCGCCGTCCTTTAGTCACTTTCCACGGATGATTTCGACAGTAGCACTCTTACAGCCAACCAGCTTCGCCGTTTCCGAGATAATCGTTCCGAGGTGCCGAGCCATAACAAGCGGCCCTTTGCCAAAATCTAGGGTCATTGGATTTCCTCCTTTACTGTACATATAGTTGCTAGAATAATTCCCCACTCTACTTTGCTCCGTTTATATAGTTTTCGTACCGCGTCACGTGCCTTGAAGTCCACCAGGCGACATTCAATCTGGCGGTAGATAGTGGTTTGATGTTTTGGCCCGTCGGTGTAACTGAGCGAAGAGATGCCGATGATAAGGTTCAAAGCTGTTGTTAGTTTTGCCAGACTGCAGATATCCGGTTTATCACGTGTCGTCTACTCCTGAGAAACTTTTGCTGTAACCTCTGAACCCAGCGAACGACTCCAGTACGTCTGCTGTGACGTCTGCTACGATACTACTCTCTGCCGAATTTCTTTGAGACAATGGTGGCATAAGCCTATGAGGACCACGACGCTCATACGGTCAGTGAGTAGTTTCTTGCGTGTATATAGATTTCCAATTCCTCAAGAATGTTCCTGACAATACCTTTTGGTATTCCGTGCAGGATTTGGAGTATTTTTTCGACTCCATCAGGAGTGTGATTTTGATTTTTCGAATGTAGAAAAAAGCTCTATTGATTATCCTCGCTGTTTCTAATATATTCTTTAAATCTGGCGTTAAAATTACTTTCTGTTTGAGCAATGTAGAAGTTACTGTAATAACTTTGTATAATCTTTGTAAACATATAACGTTATAAGGGTCTTCTTCTTTTCTTTTAGTGTTCAACCCTGAGGTTGGTTTGCAGCAGAGCGCCATTCCTCTCTTCTGTCTGCCTTCCTCTTCATTTCCACGTATGTGTTACATCCAACGTCACTCATTATCTGTTGCATTTATGATATCCTTGGTCGCCCCCTCCGATTCCTTCCCTCAATAGCTCCTTCTGCTATTGTTCCAATGATGTTGTTGTGTCGTAATATGTGCCCTACAAGTTTGTCTCTTCTTGTTTGGATGTGCCTCCACAGAGATCTGGTTTCCTCTACTCTTCTAAGCACTTCTTCATTTGTTACTTTGTCTCTCCAGCTGATCTTCATAATCCTTCTATAGCACCACATCTCCGGGGCCTCTAACCGTCTTCTCTCTTCTCTTCCAATTGTCCAAGTTTCACATCCATATAGGGCCAAACTCCAAACGAAACCTTTCATGATACATTTCCTTATTTTCAGACTAATGTTGTAGCTGGTGAGTAAGTTCCTTCTCCGATTAATTCCGGCTTCTACCATCTCTTGTGATTTTGCTTCCAATGTAAGTAAATTCCTCTATCACTTCCAGCTCCTCTCTTCCAATTCTCATTTTCAGAGGTTCATATTCTGCTTTTGTACTGCATACCATTACTTTAGTCTTTTTCTTGTTTATTCTCATACCATTCTGCTTGCATGGAATTTTTTCCGTTGGTCTGAGGACTTCCTCTAGATCTTCTTTGTCTCCGTGACTATAGCAATATCATCTGCTTAACGTAACATGTCTATTTTCTGCCCATTAATTTTGATCCCCACCTCAGTAGTTTCTCGAACTTGGTCTATAGCTCCCTGGACGTAAGCATTGAATATAAGAGGAGAGAGAGCACAACCTTGCATTACCCTCTAACATTCTGCGTGGTGCCTGTTGTTCTATATCGTGTCTCCCTACCACTTTCGCGCAACGACGCTCTGAGCGTGTTTTTTTTTAGGGAATTGACTAGTTTGAACCTGGGACCTGTTGCTGGTAAGGAGACGTCAGACCACACATGACATGTAGAGTTCAGAAGAGTTCAGTGAGACTAGCGATGATATAACCAAACACTTAATGATTTCAGCGTCAGCTCCACTGCACTCCTTGTAAAAGAATCTTAATACTAACTAAATTTAGTGGAAGGGGTTCAAGGATTTCCTATTTTTAGTTAGCTGGTAAAATAACGTCGAAAAAGCAGTTACGTTTACCATTGGAAATTTTATTCTACTCACAAAACATTGTTTATAAATTGCACTATTGATAAAAGGAAATATTTTAATACAGGGTGGTAAAAACCAACTGCGTTCAACAAAAATGTGAACGAATATTTCCTGAATGGGTTTCCAAGTTCTACAATGGATCGAAGGATGACCTATGTCATACCACATTTATAATCTAGGTTGAAATTAAGTTTCACAAAAGAGAAAACTATCAAAATGGTCTACAGCGACCCTCAATTATCTTTAATTACTTATTTAACTTGTCGTAAATTACAGTGGCTGATGTGGCTTCTCAATAACTATATAACAGAAAAATCATCGCGTTTCAGATTTTTACTTCAAGTGGCAAATGTGAACACCATGAGCTTTAATTGACGATCGACACTAGTATTATGCAAAAAGGGGGTGTAACAGATGAGACTTCTGCAGTTCTGAGTGAAGCTTTATGCGCTGTTATGCAGCATCGCGTGCGTTCATTACCTTGTCGGTGTTCGTCAGGGGGGGCGGGCAGTACAGCTCTCGGAAGCAACTCCCTCCTAACTTCTCCTTACTACAATTTACCGAAGTTGGTTTAAAAAAACTATCTGGCTGTGTTTTCATCTGACCAATCAGGGTGTCAGCGTTAACCCTAGGCTCCGCCTACAAAAATTCTGTCTATCCAATGAGAAACGTTATACTTTTCGTGGTGGGCAATGTTTTTAAAGTTTGCGACGTAACAGAGACGCGAAAAAGTCTCACGCTAAAACTTGCAGCTGGTGTGGTCCTTTTAACATGGGCTGGGGGGTGGTCCTAGTGGTCTGCTGGCGACGTGGGTGTCCATCCCTTATCGCAGGGCTTTCCAGCTTAACACAGTTCTGCTCTCAGCTTCTGTTCTCGTTTCTCCCTTCGGAACTGCGTCTGTCTCACGGTGGGAAGGTATGACATGCATTTAGGCATTCATGTGTTAGTCTGTGGTATTCCATTTGCTCACTCGTTACTCGTATTACTTTGGTTAATTTAATGTCACGATTTATTCGGAGCTATGTGACATACTACTGGATTTGCTTATCATGTCAGGGTTTTCATGGAAGGTGTTGGATTTGCCTGACACCTTACATATCACCACCCTTCAAACTTAATTTTTGCACTGAAGTTAGGCAATGAATGAATCGTTGTCTAAGTCAGTCAAAAATTATTCCGTTATCTAAATGTTGTTGCCTAATGTTCAGCCACGTTATTCTGTTCTATGCTAGTTTGTATTACTAATTTATACAGGGTGGTCCCGAATTCATGGTACAAACTTTAATGGTAGGTACAGGACATTGTAACAAGGATTTATTGTATAGGAATGTATAGTCGCAGGTGACGCGGTGAGGCGTAAACAGGGGAAAGAGAAATGGAGTGATCGGTTGGTGTCACTGCCGGTAGAGGGCAGTAGATGAACATGATGTATCGCAGTAGGGACAAGCGCCATTCACAATTGTGCTGCCGTAGACGATGGGTGACTTTACGTATGCAGAAAAAGCAGACATGCATTACATGTACGGCCGTGCAAATGGTAACGCCAGAGCTGCGTTACGAATGTATCGCGCGGAGTATCCTAATCGACGAATGCCGGATCATAGAATTTTTCAACGGTTACATCGTCAACTTTGTGAAACAGGTACGTTCGACGTCAACAGACATGACGCTGGTCGATTAAGAGCTGTACGCACTCCAAGACTGGAAGAACGCATCTTGAACATAGTGGCTGATAGACCCGAGTCAAGCACAAGAACTGTTGCGCGTGACGTACATGTGAGTCATCAGACTGTATGCAGAGTGTTAAATGAAAATCGCTTACACCCCTTCCATTTTCAAAAAGTACAAGCATTGAATCCGGCAGATTATCCTCTTCGCGTGAACTTCTGCCAGTGGTTGTTGCAGCAATGTGCGTTGCAGCCGGATTTCGTAGGTCATGTGCTATTTACAGGTGAAGCGACATTTTCACGCGAGGGTGTCTTTAATGCGCACAATTCCCATGTGTGGGCAACAGATAATCCACATGCAACGCGTCCACATGCGTATCAACAACGTTTCGGTATTAATGTGTGGGCTGGTATTGTGAACGACTTTTTGATTGGGCCATACTTACTACCCACGCGACTCTGTGGCGAAAGCTATCTTATTTTTCTGCAAGAAGTGTTACCAGAACTGCTGCAAGATGTTCCGCTCGCCATTCGTAACCGCATGTGGTTTCAGCACGATGGAGCGCCAGCACACTTCAGCACTGCTGTACGGAATTACCTGAATGCCACGTTTGGTGCTAGATGGATTGGGCGTGGTGGACCAGTCCCTTGGCCACCCCGATCTCCTGATTTCTCTTGCCTCGATTACTTTTTATGGGGACATCTTAAGAGTCTTGTTTATGAGACTCCAGTTGACTCAGATGAGGATCTCGTTGCTCGCATATCTGTAGCTGCTGCAGGTGTGCGTGAAATACCAGGCATCTTTGAACGTGTACGCCAATCGCTGCACCGACGCTGTCAAGCATGTATCGCTCATGGTGGACGCAATTTTGAACACTTACTGTAAACATGACACTTGTCAACAACGATTTCAATAAAATCTTTCGTTTTCCTTTCGGCCGTTATTTCCCCTGTTTACGCCTCACCGCGTCACCTGGGACTATACATTCCTATACAATATATCCTTGTTACAATGTCCTGCACCTACCATTAAAGTTTGTACCATGAATTCGGGACCACCCTGTATATTTATATTCTTCCACATTATTATCAAAAATATGTTTATATTGACAAGGGAAGAATATTTTTATTCTATTATAATTATTATTTTTTAAATTATTTTCTTTCTTTATTTAATTGTGAAGTTTGTTTTCTTAAGAAGTTTGTTTTCGAAAGTGAGGAGTCTTTCACATCGATTTTCTTAGAAATATTGTTTTTATAAATGTAGTAATTAACTAAAATCTATTCCTAACACATTTTCTAAATATCATGTACAAGTAAAATGTTTTTGTTTCTAGACACTCATTTCAACATTGTTACACTAACAAATAAGAATTATTTCCAAGAATTGCTTTGACAAAGAAATATACATACACAAGTATTGAGATATTATCCTAACAAATGGTACAAATGTTAAAAGAAAGGAAAACATCCAACAAGATAAATTTTTATTCTTTGTTTTTATAAGGAGAAAATAAGTAAAATATAGTTATTCTTTTATTTTTATGAGGAGAAAATAAGTGGCATATAGTTTTAGTGTTTATTATGCCTTACTTTTGTTCTTTATATGCTGTCCATTTCAGAACTAATGACTTATTTTTACCGATAGTCTATTTTTTACTTAAGTCCATAGCCAATGACTGTTATTTTGTAGTTTATTAGCTGTCTGGTGTGCTTAACTTATTTAGTTTTTCACACGTTTCTTTTGCACAATTCCTACATCACATAATTTGATTTCACATATTCACACAATCCTATGAATGTTTAAGCATGAGGTTGGCGAATGTTTTTTGCACGAAGGTGATGGACTTGAGCGAGATGGATGTGGGCAAGTATTTGATGTACAGCTTCGTTCGTCGTTCCTTGTTGGCTCTGCATGTGTGTGTTGCTGTTGTGGAGGTCCCATAATGGAATGGAGCTGTGAGTGCAGAATCTCGTGGTTTACTGGTTTTGTATGCGTGAAAGTCATCGTTATGTGTCGCTGAAAGCGGTCGTTTTTCGTTGTAATACTTCGTGGACGAATAGTTTACAATAGGATAGGGATTTGGGAAGGTATGTCGTCTATTCTTCACCCATCTTCTTTCTTGGTCTCAATCTTGCGAATTTTCAACTTCTGTTCTTCCTGCTCTTTCTCTGCTTCTTACTTGCTTCTTGGTTCTTCTCTGCACAGGATATGGAAATATTTATTGATATCTAGTCGCTTTGAAGTTCTCCTCTTAGTAACAGTTTGATAAATTGTTGGGGCATGTCATTTTTACTTTGTGGAAGTTTTCTTCAGTTTCGTGCATCAGTGTGCTGTTTAATAGCAGTAGTGTGACTTTTACACATTTTTTTTTTTTTTTTGCCAGTGGTGGCTTGCCGAAGCGGTCTTCTCGTCGGGCCTTTTTTTGCTCGCTCCGCTGAGTCGGGCCTCCCGTGGTTTACGAGCGGTGAAAATCCGGTGTTTGCTTGTCAGTCCCTGCACCGCTCCCTTCCGTGTTCCGCCACTCTGTGGTTCCGTGTTCTGTCCCAGCAGAGTTCCGCCACCCTGTGGTTTAGCAGATTTACTGCCCACTTCAGCTACCCTCTGTTCGTCTCGCTGTCCTTTCCCCTCTCTCTACGCTTCTGCCTTGTAGGAATCGTGTCTTGCTAATTACATCCTTTTCTTTCTTGATATTCTTGATACTTCTTGCGTTGTAACTTGTTGGTCATTGCATCAGATCTTTGTTGGAGTTTTTACAATGGTTCTTACAAAAAGTTTTACTTATAATCATATCATTTACTTATAACATATGTGTAGTACCTACATTGTTTTACGCCTTCTTAAAAAGCTTTACAAATTTCGGCGCTCTTTCCATGTTACAATTCTAAGATATTTTGAGTCTTAACTTCTACAAAAATCCTCAAATTCGTTTTTTTATTTTTTGTGTAGTGTCGTGGTGTATAGCATTTTAGTATTTCATGCTGTTAGACTATCTACGCTTTATCCCTTCACCTTAATCTATGGTACTATTGGCACTATTTTTGTTTTTGTTTTTATTGAAACTACTTTCTTTTTCCCACGTTCCTCTCTCTTCATTCTTCTTTCTCCTGACGATCTTATCTGCAACATAATCTTTAAATATTGTGCTGATTATTTACCAGTAATAAAATTAATCTTCAAACTTGCACTGAAATTGTTTAATACTGCCAGTCTCAGGTAAAAATACCTCTGCTTTATCTCGTAAAATACCCTCTTATTCTCTTTTACTGTGTTCCGAAATACCTTGAACTTCTTGCAATTTTTCGTCGATTGCTGTATGGGCTTCTAACATGAGTTGAGGCGATTCCCCCTTTTGTGCATACCATTCTAGTTCTTCATCCTCTTAATCTTGCATCATTCTTAATTGTTTGTTTATAACTGGTATTTCTTCTAATTTTAGCTTTTGCTCAAAGAGAAGTGTGACATTCCCGAATGTTACGCTACCTTTCCCCATATCTATTATCGCCTGTCTCTCATTTAAAAAATCTGCACCTATAATCAAATCTACAGTTAGTTTAGGTATAATCACGAAGTTGGCTTCGATCTTTTGCCCTTGACACGAAAGAGTTAACCTTGTTTGTCTCGTAACTTCCTCAGCATTGTTTTTAATAGCACCTCTTACTTTAATCTTACATGTTTTCAGAACTGGCAATTCCTAATTGGCATTACACTGCATGAATAAATTTTATGAGATCGCAGTCAGTTCACTTCCGCTATCAATTACAATATTGACTGGGATATGCTTTGCCATGGCCTTCACAATTGGTTGAATTTGAAAGGGTTGGTTCTGTTCTTCTTCTTCTTGCATCAACGAATCCTCTACATGAGTCTTTTCAGGAATTTCCCTTGTGAATTCGAAGTTTCTGTAGGATAAGCTTCGACTGCTACTCCTCTCTCTTTTATTTCCTCTTTTCTATTTCTTCCTTCATTTACGCTTTCTTCAATATCCTCTACCTTTTCCTCATCCTTGTCTATCTTCTTCTTCTTCGTCGCTACTTCCACATAATCGCATCTAAATGCTCTAATTATCGCTTCATAACTTCCTTCATTATATACGTTGGGTTGTGTGCCCACTCGTAACTTATTTTCAACTTCTGTCGACTGCGCATTATCCTCATTGAATTCGCTTTCCCTGGTTTCCATCTCAAATAGCTCTGCAATACTCATTACTTCGTCCTTTCCTCCTACATTCGTTGTGCATGCCTTTGGTAATTCATCTTCCACGTCAGTATTCTCCCAATCAATTTCGTCCCAACACGATATTGTTATTTTCTTGTCTTCGTTTTCATCTGGTCCCTGCGGATTTGTTTCTTCCTTCTTCTCTTCTCGTGATAAGATTTTTACTTCTCTGTTCAAGGTGCTGCAATTGTCCTGCGTCGGTGCGTCATTCTCTTTGGCATGGGCGCTTAGCTGTCAATTCGAACGTTTATTGGGGTTTGGTGGTCTTACCTCCACCTCTTCTATCTGTATTCTCTTTGCTTGTTTAGCTTGTTGATAGTGGTTTCTTTGTTGATAATTTGTCGGTCTATTGGTTCTCCAGTGCCCGTTCCGGTTGTCGTTATTCCCTCTGTAATAGTTGTTGCCGTTCCTGGGTGAATTATAGTTATTGCCACATTCTCTTCTAAATCCATAACCGGTTCTTTGTTGAAGTCTATTGTCGTTTCTTGGTGCGAAGTTATCACATGGTTCGTAATTATTGTTTCTTCGTACTGTGCCTTGTGGATTCCACTGCTTTTTGCTTTCGTTTTCACGTGCGCTTCGTCTTTTTCTTGCGTCATCTTCCAAAAATACGAACTCTAGTTCCCTTAGAATACCTTTAAATGCTTCGACGTCATTGCCTCCGCGACCTACTACTGATTGCTGGTATTTCAATGTTAGCTTCATCGCGCATAATTTAATCAACTCTCCGTCACTATATGGTACATCTAAGCATTGATTTTTCTTTGTCATTAATTCGAAAAATTTCACGGGACTCTTCTCTCCTGAATTTTCAAAATATGGGTTCTGTAATAATTCGTACTTCACTCTGTTCTGTGCTTCGCTGGACCAATATCGTGAGAGAAACTTCTCTCTGAAATCTTCGTACGATCGGCATGTCGCTGCAACATTCTGCATGGTTTCTGCGACTGTTCCTGACATGTGTGCACATATAAAGTCTAATTTGTGTGCTAGCGTCCAGTGTTCTGGTAATCCTACTCGGAATTGATCAGTAAAAGTTCGTGGATGTAATGAGTTTCCTTCTCGAAAGTGTTGAAATTTTCTGACTGTGAGGAAATGATCGTTGTCGTACTTCGTCATAGTTCCATATGAAATGCGCGGTTCTTCACCACTTTTGTTTCTGATCATTTCTTCCGTCGTTCTTTCCGGTTGTGGTAGATCCATTGGATATTGTCCACTGTAACTTTCGCCTACCCTTGCGTGGTATCGTTGGAGTGGTACGCAATAATTTTCTACCATCGGTTGTGAAGGTGTAGCTGAATGCATTGCACTGTACTCTTCGCGACCTGGCTTTCCATTGTCAGGTATTGGTTCGGTATCTTGTCTGGCTAACCTTGCTGCTTGATTGCACCATCCAAACTGTCTTGAAACATACATTTGTGGTTCCGCATGTGTTTGTGATGACGTTTGTTCATCAAGAATTTCGAAACGTGTTTGTTGCTGTGCAGGCTGTCTGATTTCACGTATGTTACTTTCCGCCTGTGATTGGAATCGCAAATGCATGATATCTTCGTTAATTGGTTGTTTTTCCGGTGCTGTTACAGATACGGATGTGGTTGCAGACTCAGTGCTTGTTCGATCCTGTTCACTACGCTCTTCAATGGTTTGCAACAACTCTGTTCGCAATTTCTGAAATTGTCGCTTCGTTTGCGCTTCTATTTTGACTATGCGGTTATCATATCTTTTCAGCGCTGCTTTTGTGATACGTTTGTGTAACACACTGTTTTCAACAACTTCACGCGCTGTACCTGCTGCTTGTCTAGTAATTTCGTTTATCTGTTTCTCTAGTTTCTTGACTTCTCCCTGGGCGTTGTTACGTAATGCTTTGATCTCGTCCTGAGTGTCATTACGTAATGTTTGTACGTCCGCTTGTACCTTGTCAATGTCTGTTCTCAATTGATTGTGACCTGTTATTAAGTTTCCTATCACTTCTCGAGATTCTTTTGCCTCGTCTTCAATATGACTTAGGTGTAACTGAATTTTTTTGTTTTGTTCTTTAATCTGACGCATTTGTCTCGTGGTTTCTTCATTCTGAATTTGAATTTGATTCGCTATTTCTTTATTTTGCCTTGTCATGGTTTCCGTCATTAATTGTAATAATTCTGCCAGATTGGTGGGTCCTATTGCGTTTTCTTCCGACGTGCTACGCTCTGTGTTTTCGCCCAAGTGTTGGTTCGCAACCGATTGCATTGAACTGTGCTGTGACACGTTTCTGCTCGCATTCCTTGCGCTCTGTGGTGAGGGAGCTCTGGTTACTTGTACTATGGGTTCTACGTATTCAAGACGCAAGTTAGAATCCTCATCGACTGTCTCTCTACTTTCATGCTCCTCTGTCGTATGCTGACTTACGTTTTCTATGCCTTGACGTACATTATCCTCGTTATGGTGCGATATATGTCCTATTTCTCGCGATACTGCATCGTCTGTTGTACTGACCTCTATTCTCTGTCCATTTTCATGCTGGGACTCTACCTCAATTCGGTCAAGGTCTCGATCTGCCATTGCTAATCTTTCCGAATCCCTTATTTTCTGTTTTAAAAACAATTCACGCGCCCTACTTCGCGTCAACATGCACTCATACGATCTCACGCGTTTCATAAACTTTTTGGACACACGACTTGACAATCAATTCACTTACTTGTTGGGTCAGAACCAACTTGTCAACGATGTGTCCGCCACCTATGCGCTTGCATTGGAGAGAAAACTTAATTCTAACAATATTAAAATTCATGACTTAATTATGCTATTGTCTCTGCCAGAATGTCCCACTTTCTATTGAATACTTTTACTATCTATCGCTGCAGCTACTGTTTTCGACTATGTATAACTTCAGGAAAAAGAAATTTGTTACAAAAATTTTTCTGACCTAGTTAGGCATGTGGTCGAGCTCCAATCATGGTATTGTACCATCCTGGCAGGATCGCCATTCTCTAACATTCTGCGTGGTGCCTGTTGTTCTATATCGTGTCTCCCTACCACTTTCGCGCAACGACGCTCTGAGCGTGTTTTTGTTTAGGGAATTGACTAGTTTGAACCTGGGACCTGTTGCTGGTAAGGAGACCTCAGACCACACATGACATGTAGAGTTCAGAAGAGTTCAGTGAGACTAGCGATGATACAAACAAATACTTAATGATTTCAGCGTCAGCTCCACTGCACTCCTTGTAAAAGAATCTTAATACTAACTAAATTTAGTGGAAGGGGTTCAAGGCTTTCCTATTTTTAGTTAGCTAGTAATATAACATCGAAAAAAGCAGTTACGTTTACCATTGGAAATTTTATTCTACTCACAAAACAGTGTTTATAAATTGCACTATTGATAAAATGAAATGTTTTAATACAGGGCGATAAAAACCAACTGCGTTCAACAAAAATGTGAACGAATATTCCCTGAATGGGTTTCCAAGTTCTACAATGGATCGAAAGATGACCTATGCCATATCACATCTATAATCTAGGTTGAAATTAAGTTTCACAAAAGAGAAAACTATCAAAATGGTCTACAGTGACCCTCAATTATCTTCAATTACTTATCTAACGTGTCGTAAATTACAATGGCTGATGTGGCTTCTCAATAACTATATAACAGAAAAATCATCGCGTTTCAGATTTTTACTTCAAGTGGCAAATGTGAACACCATGAGCTTTAATTGACGATCGACACTAGTATTAGGCAAAAAGGGGGTGTAACAGATGAGACTTCTGCAGTTCTGAGTGAAGCTTTATGCCACCTCGCCGTCTCGGAAGCAACTCCCTCCTAACTTCTCCTTACTACAATTTACCGAAGTTGGTTTAAAAAAACTATCTGACTGTGTTTTCATCTGACCATTCAGGGTGTCAATGTTAACCTTAAGCTCCGCCTACAAAAATTCTGTCTGTCCAATGAGAAACGTTATACTTTTCGTGGTGGGGCATTGTTTTTAAAGTTTGCAACGTAACAGAGACGCGAAAAAGTCTCACGCTAAAACTTGCATCTGGTGTGGTCCTTTTAGTGTTATCGTAAGATCTATACTGTTCTTCTTGTGGGCTCTATCTTTTCACATGGGCTGGGGGGTGGTCCTGACGTAACAGAGACGCTATAAAGTCTCACGCTAAAACTTGTGGCTGGGGTGTGGCCCTTTTTGTGTTATCGTAAGATCTTTAATGTTCTTCTGGAGGGCTCTAGCTTTTAACATGGGCTGGGGGGTGGTCCTAGCGGTTAGCTGGCGACGTGGGTGTCCGTCCCTTATCGTAGGGCCTTCCAGCTTAACACGGTTCTGCTCTCGGCTTCTGTTCTCGTTTCTCCCCTCGGAACTGCGTCTGTCTCACGGTGGGAAGGTATGACATGCATTTAGGCATTCTTGTGTTAGTCTGTGGTATTCCATTTGCTCACTCGTTACTCGTGTTACTTTGGTTAATTTAATGTCACGATTTATTCGTAGCTATGTGACATACTACTGGATTTGCTTATCATGTGAGGGTTTTCATGGAAGGTGTTGGATTTGCCTGGCACCTTACAACCCCTTTTCTAATATTTGCTTCTTGTTCCTGATGACAGTTCCTAATCACTGCCACCTCATTCTTATAGAAACTGAGTATCACACAGATGTCTTTGTACTTACTCCACTTTTCCTCAGCACTCTGAACATCTCTTGCCAGATAATGTTATCAAATGCCTTTTCCATGTCTACAATGGCAATATAAGTTGGTTAATTTTTCTGTAATTGCTTTTCGATAACGAGTCTCAGTGCCAGAATCGCCTCTCTTGTTCCCAATCCCCTTCTGAAACCAAACTGATCTTCACTCAGCATATCCTCCACCTTCTCTTCAATTCTCTTCAGAACTATTTTTATGAGAATTTTTGATGCATGTAATATAAGGCTTAGAGTTCGGTACTGTTCACATTTTGTACCTGTCGCCTTTTTGGTATGGGAACAATCATGCATTTCTGGAAGTCTGTCGTTATCTCTCCTGTGTTATAGATTGAGCTAATAAGTTTAAGCAGCACCATTTTCATGCTGTCACCAGCGTTCTTGATTAGTTCTGCAGGGATTTCATCAATACCCGAAGTTCTTTTACAGCTTTGTCAAATTCTTCTTGCAGAATGTCATCTCTCTTGTCATCCTCGTCTACTTGCTCTTCTCTTCCTATTACTTCCTCCGAAAGAGGTTCAAAATGATTCAAATGGCTCTGAGCACTATGGGATTTAACATCTGAGGTCATCAGTCCCCTAGAACGTAGAACTACTTAAACCTAACTAACCTAAGGACATCACATACATCCATGCCTGAGGCAGGATTCGAACCAGCGACCGAAAGAGGTGTTCCGGCATTCAACTCCTGTATATATTCTTTCCATCTCTTCACCATGTCTTCACCAAACAGAATTTTCCCCCCTTTATTTTCTATTGTGCCTGAGAGTGTTGTTTTACGTTTGATAAAAAACTGATTTGCTGTTCTGTTGGCTAAATCAGTTCTTCCGTTTTGCATATTTTCTTCCACTTCTCTGCACATTTCTTCAAGAAAATTTTCTTTTGCTTTCCTAGCTTCTCTATTAACTAAATTCCTTAGTCTTCTGTATTCAGCTTTTCCTTGTTCATCAGTTGCATTTTTGTATAAACTCCTGTTTTCTATAAGCTCAATATCTGCTGTAATCCATTTCCTCTTGTTTTTGGGTTGAGTTCTTCCAACTATCTTTTCTGCTGCTTGATATATAACAGATTTAATTTGATCCCAGTCTTCATTTACTCCACCATGTTGAAAATTCTTAGCTAGGTTGTCTGTTTCATTAACATAGCGCTTTGCCAGTGCCTCAGTTTTCAGTTTCTCTAGTTCCCATTTAAGTTTTGCTGGCTTCTTCTTCAAACGTTTGAATCTCAGTGAACTTTTCATCAGGACCAGGTTATGATCACTGCCTGTCTGCAGATGGATAGCTCCTGCAATCTTTTATCTGGTTCCTAAAACGTGCTTTCACTAGAATGTAATCAATCTGTTGTCTCCTCAGGTCTCCAGGGGCCTTCCATGAGTATCTTCTTCGTTTGTGATGATGGTAAAATTTGTTTGCAACAACTAATTCGTTCCTCGAGCAGAACTCGATAAGTCGATCTCCTCTCTTATTTCTTCTTCCAAGTCCATATTTGCCAACGATTCCTTCCTCCGGTTCTTCACCCACAATTGCGTTCCAGTCCCCCATGGCAATCAGGTTTTCATCTCACTTAACATTTCTCATCGCATTACTTATTTCTTCGTATATTTTGTCAATGACTGCATCTTCTTCTTTCGATGTAGGCATGTATATTTGTATTATCACAGTGTCCTTTGGTTTAGTTTCAAGTTTGACAAGTATTATTCGAGAGCTATATTGCACATATCCCTTGACATGTGAGCCATAGTTTTTCCTCAAAATTATTCCAACTCCTCCCATTCCTGTTCTATCTTGGTCAGTACCGGTGCGAATGACTCTGTATTGTCCAGACCAGAGATCACCTGGCTGGGGCCATCTCATCTCCGATATGCCTAGGATATCGATTTCCAGTCGTTCCATTTCAACTTTTACATTTTCTAGCTTGCTGCACTGAAGCAGTGTTCTCACATTCCAAGTGGCTATGTTAAAATTGGGATTATTTTCCTTCACGTTGTCTGTATCTCCTGCAGTCCCCACCTGGAGATCCGACTGGGGGACTATTTTATCTCAGGAAAATTTTACAGAAGGGTAGAACTGTCAAAACACTGTCACTCCCTAATTAACTCATTATTTTCAATATATGTACGTCACAACCTTCTAGACATGGGTACAATATAATTACTTTAATATAAATGACTTTCACATTTATAAACGGTCTCACCAAAATTGTATTAGCAAATACTTGGCAACGGCGATAAATGAAGAAACATTCTGTCGTTAATAAACATTAGTTATTATAAGCAGCTGTTCTGGTGCATCTTTTTAATACTCGTACCATTATCTGACATGTATTATGCTGCTGGCCCTAACGAAGAAGCCGGCCGTAGTGGCCGTGAGGTTCTGGCGCTACAGTCTGGAGCCTAGCGACCGCTACGGTCGCAGGTTCGAATCCTGCCTCGGGCATGGATGTGTGTGATGTCCTGAGATTAGTTAGGTTTAACTAGTTCTAAGTTCTAGGCAACTGATGGCCTCAGAAGCTAAGTCGCATAGTGCTCAGAGCCATTTGAACCAGCCTAACGAAGAAAAATTGCCAAATAAACACAAATATTACCCTTATTGCTAATACTTTACTGTACGTTACCAAGGTTAACAACGTTAAACTCGGTGCCATACTTTCCATTGAGTAAACCCGTGCAGTATAAACTGGGAACATCATCTTTTGATAAGTTTAATGTGATTGCTTCATCGTTAGTGCTAAGATGATGATGATGATCTAGGGCACTCAACAGCATGGTCATCAGCGGCTGTACAGGATGTAAGGACACACATCTCGTGGGTTGAACGACGTCTCTTCCCACAAGCATGCGATGATGCCTCATGAACATATATGACCATATTTCTTTAGAATGCCCAGCTGTGTCGACACTAATATATGGTTCGTATGTATTCAAAACCACCAGTCATTTGGTACAACGTCTTTAGGACATACTGCCTCTTATATGTTTCGCTACCTACTTAAAAAATAGGTGCCGAGCCATCTATTCACAGTTGAGTCCTTCCGCCTCAAACTTTAGGAGGGAGGCCAAACACTCCACAAATTTTTAAAACGCGTGTTGCCGTTGTCAGCTGGGATAATGGAGAGGTCTCAGCCAAGCAGAGACAGAGAGCCATCTGGGGTGACAGACGCCCGAAATCCTTGGACAGACGGCGCTCTGGGCGGAGTGACAAGTGCGTGTTTGGCGCGTTCCAGGAAGTTGTCGGTGCAAGCATGGAACGGCGCAGTTCCCGGTACGGCTGGCTGGCGCCCAGGCCGCCATTCAGGAGACCGCTCCAGCACTCCAGACTCTGCGCCATTCAGCTCCGCTGGCGACGACTGTCGTCTTTCGCATTCCACTTAAGACAAAGCGCGCCGCCTCCGACAAGGCTCTTGCGGCGCAGCAGTAATGGCGCCGGCTTACCTGCAGTCCGTTCACCTGTACCGCAGGGACAAATTCAAATGGTTCAAATGGCTCTGAGCACTATGGGACTTAACATCTATCGTCATCAGTCCCCTAGAACTTAGAACTACTTAAACCTAACTAACCTAAGGACAGCACACAACACCCAGCCATCACGAGGCAGAGAAAATCCCTGACCCCGCCGGGAATCGAACCCGGGAACCCGGCGTCGGAAGCGAGAACGCTACCGCACGACCACGAGATGCGGGCACCGCAGGGACAACGTATACTACAAAGTAAGGACATAGTCCTATTATTTTCCAACTTTGTCCTTGCCACATACGCGAAACGTCACTTTAATGAACATAAACAGTGATTCAAACACAGCAGTACAGGCGTGTCGCTTGGATGGGCTCCTGGAAGTCATAGGAACATGCTGCGAAGAACAGGTGGAACAGATGATACCTCGTGGCACATTAAATCTGTGCGCTGGGCCGGGAATACAACATGCAGCCTTGGATTTTGCAGGAAACGGTATTTAAAAACTCACGACCATCCTTCGCACCTTCCCTCCTGACATCTGGAACGTAGCAGGCAAACACACATTATTCTAATTAATTTTACTCAAGCAGTGAAAACATATTCACCAAATATTGAGTTGCTGATGTCCATAGCCCATGAGTCGTGTATATGTGTGCGTCCACAGAGCTATAAAATTCTGGTGACAGAATTTAGTACATATTTAGCCGGCCGGTGTGGCCGAGCAGTTCTTGGCGCTACAGTCTGGAACCGCGCGACCGCTACGGTCGAATCCTGCCTCGGGGATGGATGTGTGTGATGTCCTTAGGTTAGTTAGGTTTGTGTAGTTCCAAGTTTTAGGGGACTGATGACCTCAGATGTTAAGTCCCATAGTGCTCAGATCAATTTGAACCAATTTACTACATATTTGTGTAGACTGAGTACTAATCGAAGTTTAGAAAAATTGACAACGCTAAAAAATTGCATCATCAACATTTGGGGCCTATGATGTAAGCTGGGTTGCCTTTGTTAAGGCACTTGAAATATTTTCTGGGTCAGTATCATTTTGACCACCCTGTGTAATTTGGCTGTACGGCTAACTTACCAAGCACCAACCAACTTTAGAGGGCGTCACTATGCCACCCTCAACGTCACAGCTTGTCTCATTTCACTCCGCATTTCACGTAGCTGGGCCTCAGCCCGCAAGGAGCATATCCGTCATATCATTTTTTTTAATAGTTTGAGTTTTCAACTTCTATATTCACTTCTTTCTCTTTCTTTATAGTACATACACTGAGGTGACAAACGCTATGACCGAGTCGGTTGGACTTTAGACGACTGGAAAACCATGACCTGTTCAAGTGAGTCCTGATGTCAGCCGGTAAGAGCTGATGGTAGGGATAAAGTGCGACGCAGAACCCACGAAGCTGAGTTGGGTGCCGTGTTTACATGGAATGGACTGGGTCCTCTAGTGCAACTGTACCGATCATTGGAAATGGTTATGTTTGGCTACTTGGAGACCATATGAAGCCATCCGTGGACTTCATGTCCCCCAACAACGACGGCATTTTTATGGACGACACTGCGCCATGTTACCAGGCCACAACTCTAAGCGACTGGTTTGAAGAACATTCTGGGCAATTAGAGCGAATGATTCGGCCACCAAGATCGCCCGACATGAATCCTATCGAATATTTATGGGATATAATCGATAGGTCAGTCTTATACCGCCAACACTTTCTCAATTGTGAACGACTTGTTGAGCCCATGTCACGTCGAGTAGCTCCACTATGCCGAGAAAAAGGAGGTCCGACTTGATATTAGGAGGTATCTGATTACTTCCATCATCTCAGTGTATTGTGCCATTTAGCTTTCTCTAGGGTGCACGGAAGGAGTCTGCACGAATAAAGTTGTAGAGAGAACATAATCGGCCGTACTCTTGCTAACATTGAACCAGTGTCAACGGCTAAATTTTCTACCGCCAGGAAACAGAAAAACCGGCGAACACACAACATTGGTCCTTTTCAAGACCAAACATTGCGGCGAATCCTTGCCCCACACGGAATTTTTTTTTTTTAACCTGAAACTTAATCTTTAAATAACGGATCTTTGATGAGAGGACACCACATAGACGTAAAAATATTTGGGAACGAAATGGTACTTCATTCACATTACTGCGAATGTAGAAGTTGTGAGACACAGTTCGTTTTCCGAAAGAAACGAAAAAGATTTTCTCACCTTCTGGTAACTGCCTGACGTCTTCTTAATTTATTATTTTTGTATTCAGTCACAAATTACTTTTGTTTTACACAATTACATCCGATTAATAGTACAGGAAACCTGAACGATTATGTAGATTGTAATATTCAGCTACAAGGACGGATTCAAGAAGAGTAGCACAAATGTTTCAGTAGGTATTCTCTGAAAATAGTTCTTATGTTTATCACGTACGCCCAAGTTCTCAATTATATGTTGGATATAGTCCAGTCTCTGTATTCCCGTATAGTCTTTTCCTTCTATTACTAAAATGGCTCTAAGCACAATGGGACTTAACATCTGAGGTCATCAGTCCCCTTGACTTAGAACTACTTAAACCTAACTAACCTAAGGACATCATGCACATCCATGCCCGAGGCTGGATTCCAACCTGCGACCGTAGCAGCAGCACGGTTTCGGACTGAAACGCCTAGAACCGCTTGGCCACCCTCTATTACCAAGCACGTTATTGTTCGATGCCTTAACACATGTTCTCTCATCCTGGGCTTCTTATAGTCAGTGTTTGCCACATATTACTTTCCCCGCATATTCTTTAGAGATCCTTCTCATTTTTCATCTACTCAGACCTTTCAATGTTTAACATTCTTCTGTAGCATCATATTTCAATAGTTTCGATTCTCATCATTTCCGGTTTTCTCAAAGCCCTTTATTCTAAAACTCATTTACTAGGAAATTCCAGTGACGACAAGAAGGAAGCGCATGATGAAGAAATTCGTGGACACCCCTTCATTTCGTCGTAGGTTACGCAGTTTCCAGGTAGATTAAAACACGTGTTGCTGTGACTGCGTGCCTCCGTGCAGTATTAGTGAGCACGGAAATGTCATCAGCAAGGAAACATTGCGGACAACAGCTACATCCCACGCAGCGTAAAGGTCAGCTCCTAACGTTCCGTACACACTGTTAATTGTCAGCAGGTCGCTATCACGCCTTCATCACTACCATTTCTGTCACTCGCTTATTCTTCGTCGCCACACCTCGTGCATCGTTGATGAACTCACATCCACCGTTTTGAATTTACGGTCTTCATGCAGCGCCGGTCGAGGTGGCCGAGCGGTTCTAGGCGCTTCAGTCAGGCACCGCGCTACCGCAACGGTCGCAGGTTCGAACCCTGCCTCGGGCATGGATGTGTGTGATGCCCTTAGGTTAGTTAGGTTTAATTAGTTCTAAGTTCTAGGGGACTTATGACCTCAGATGTTAAGTCCCATAGAGCTCAGAGCCATTTTTATTTTCTTCATGCAGCCACCAGATATAGAAACACAAGTCCCATTGGCGGATTGGTTATGAGAATTTAATAAGCTACGACAGCGACCAGTCACATTCTCACCATCGTTTACAGCATTTCTCAGTCGCCTGGTTATTTGTGAATGAAGAGTGCACTTGACGTACCGAAGGTAAAGGCAAGACTCGATTACAATGTGGACAACAGGCCGTGATTTTGAAGGGACATTTTAAGCTACAGTTCGTTATTCCGTGACCCTTCGGTTATCGGCTCGTTATAACGTTATCACGAGGGGACAGATGTTCAGCCAGCTTATGCAGTGTTGGTTACTCCAGGCAGTACCTGTAGGTTTACAAATATTACGGTAATTTTACGTTAATGGTTTTACACAAAATGAAATCTTCCTGATTAGCAAAATGTAGTGCTTTGCAATGAACGCAGAAAGGGGCGTTTACGTAATATTAAACCATTAACTTCGACGTTAAACTGCATAAGGCGGTTGTATCACACCCACCGAAATGACGACGACACATTACTTCTTCAACTTCAGTCTTCTCCTAACCTTTCCTACACTATGGAAAAAATGGAAATTTGTGGTAAGGTCTTGTGGGACCAAACTGCTGAGGTCATCGGTCCCTAAGCTTACGCACCTTTTAATCTGTCTTTAACTAATTTACGCTAAAGACAACACACACACACACCCATGGCCGAAGGAGGACTCGAACCTCCGACAGGGGGTCAGCTACACTATGGGCCACAAGTTTGAATTTGCTGCGTTTAAAAATATTGTGAAAATTTATTCAGCATCGAAAAACAATGCGGAAAATGAAGGCAGTACAGTTAATTACGGGTAAGTAAGAACTCATTTATAGCTTCGTTTGTTACATGAACACTTGTAATGAAAAATACACAATGCGTGTGCGCCAGGACCTACTAGAAAGTCTGCCACACGAACTTTGATCCGCTGAGAAACCAGACACGAATAATTAATTACGAGCACCTCACGATTTACGGAGTCTTGTTACTAACACGCAATGACTGTCTCAGTGTAAGCTCCGTCATCAACTCTTTTGACTCTCTTTGAACATCTCACGTGACTGGTAGATGTATACCAATACGAGTTTTCTGTATTCACGATGAAATAATTTACAGCCAGTGCTCCTTTTACCTGATTTACACTGGAAGAGCGCCGTTTCAAAATGGGAGAGAGTGTAGCTTCCTTTGTGCTGCAGTGTTTCTATGCCGTTGCTGGACGGCCTTCCAGTTGTGTTGGGGCCTTAATCTACTAGGCGTCTACAGTAGATTCAGTACAGAAGCATCATAAATAATCCATCTCCGACAATCAGGGCTGCTCTTCGTAGATACAAATACTGCTTTCCGACGTATCGTGGCAACTCTAGGCAAAAAATAGCAGGGTTGGTAGCTTCTGATGTAAGATAAGTGTTTCTTGGAGTTATGTTATACGCACGTATCCTGTGTCCCTCGTATTTATATACCATTCAACTATCTGTCTCTTCCCGTCCGGGACCCCGGATGGAAGTATTGCATGTATGTCATATATACACATATGTGTGTGTGTGTGTAAAAGTCTTTACAGTATATCTTCTGGAGAGGGAAGCATTTCTGAATTGCTTCATGCTGGAAATGATACCCGAATACACCGTAGCCTGTAAACTTCGGAAAACATGGCGACATTATTTTCGATTGTATTATACTGCATTCTTTATCACGGAGCTGGACGTTGCATCCTTTTCTTTAAAAAAAGAAGGGGTGAATATCACTGTGTTAAAAGGAAAGTTAATATATCAATCAATTTAGACTGTTACAATGGTAATCGTAGTAAGAGATAGTGGAGGTACGAACTTAGACGCGTGAATTGCTGCTGGTGAAAGTGTCCGTCAGCCACACACTTTGAAATAATCCACTTTATGCGCACCTCCTCACAGCGCCAGTAATTAAACACCAGTATAAGGTTGTTTAACTTATCAAATTATTGTAATGCTGCTATTTCTCTGAGACCGGATCAGTCGTATCAGAAACTACGGGTGTGCAACGAACTCTAATTTTTGTAACAGGTTCAGCATAGCTGTCCGTAATTTTCCCTGTAATGTTGTGCAGACCTGCTGGCGAAGGAGTACGAATTTCTTGGATATCACAGAGACAGCTCAGGTTAAGTTAGCTTTTACTGTCCTTTCACAGTCGGTACGAACCCGCCATCGCTATGAAGTAGACTGTCCGTGTGATTAGTGCCACTCGTACAACATTTTGTACGTGGATGTCTGACCAGTTGGGTTGGTTAACTTCTAATGTAATGCTTACTAAGAACTCCTATACTCATAAATGGCGTTTCATACATTTCTGCGTGCCTCAGATGAGGGAGATGTTATTCACATATTATTATTCAAAGTACTTTTGATATTGATATGACTCGTTAAAATTTACGGTAAACATTCCGATTAACAACATAAAAATACAGGAGTACTAAAAATATGCAAACTCCATGTGTACAAGACATTATAATACTTAATACAGGCCGGCCGGGGTGGCCGAGCGGTTCTAGGCGCTTCAGTCCGGAACCGCGCTGCTGCTACGGTCGCATGTTCGAATCCTGCCTCGGACATGGATGTGTGTGATGTCCTTAGGTTAGTTCGGTTTAAGTAGTTCTAAGCTCTAGGGGACTGATGACCTCAGAAGTTAAGTCCCATAGTGCTCAGAGCCATTTGAACCATTTTGAACTTAATATAGTGCAGGAAACTTGTAGGCATTCAAAACGCCTAAAGCATTGTACCATGGCATGGATCTGATCAGAATAAATGGACACAAAATCCTTGGCAGTAATGCGACCTTACAGTGTAACCATGGGGGCCATGGAATACAACGATGTTCGTGGCAAACCATCAGTGAAGCCCTGCCATGTTTTACTCTCGGGATGTAAAGTAAGCTAGAAGTTGGAAACAGTGTGAAACAAGATCCTTCTGATCAAATGACTTCCTTCCTTTGCTCCATTGTCCAGATTTTACGGCCTCATCACAGCGTTTTCTTGATACGGACATTTGCATCACTGATAAGTGGTTTTGGAATTCCAGCTTGCTCTGAGATTCCCAGCTTATGGAGCTCCTTTCATGTTGGTTTGGTTCCGTGCGAGTGGGACATTTGTCACGATCACTCAACACACACTTTCGTCCGCGTTGTGACTTAGCGGATGATGCGTTTCCGCTTTTCCTGTAAACGATATAAATCTTCGATACGGTGCCTCTTGAAACACTAATCACTTCCGCTACGTTGGTTACGGAAACGCTCTCTATACGAGCACAAACAATTTGTCCACGTTCGAAGTCACTTAGCTCCGATATAATGCACTCAGCTACACAGAACACTTTACGACCACGGCTGAAACTTGCAACATATTGGGGACACTGCGCAGGTGTCGTTCGTGGTCAAAAACAGCAGCGCAACCTGAAGATTTAGTTGGCATCTGCATTTATTTTCAAGCATGGATTTTTCGCAGTGTTTCTATATTTTCGTCTATCCCCTACATGAGACTCAAAGATCAACAAGTTAACATCCTAACTGAAAATCAGTTTCACCTATAGTGACCGCTATGAGGAAATTCTAAATTCCACCATCAGCTGTGATTGACAGTAGAATAGTAGAACAGGTCTAACAGTTTATTTATTTAGGTAACAACGTCACATAGCTTTACGCAAAATAAATAAATAAATAGAGAAGTAATTAGCGAAGTTTGGGCATATATGTGAAGCAATAAACAGATTTCTAAAAAAATAAAACCGGGAATGAAACAAGGTTGAAATTTTATAACATAGTAGCAATTCCAATATTCTTTACGAAAGTGAATCGTGGGTTATAAACAAACGCCAAGAAAGTTGCATGAAAGAAACAAAGATGAGATTTATAAGAGCGGCAAAGGGATGCACAGGATCCAATGGATTTGAAATTCGGATGTTAGGAAAGGACTGAATATGTTTGATATACTCAGCAGAGAACAAGATAATAGGGGATACTCGAACGAACATCACGAAAGAATAAGTGGAGAAAGATTACCTCTTCAGATAAGAAATTCAGCCCAGTTGGGAGAAGAAGGAATACCGAGGAAGCAATGGGTGCCGTAACAAGAACAAAAGAAGTGAAGAAGAAGAAGATAATAACTACAATTTCTCTGATGGTGTTTTTTGAATGAGTTCCCGTTCTCACGACAATATCATACTGTCCACAACAGTAATTTCGTTGTAGCGGGAACATACTTTAAGTGACTCTTGCAGAGGTAGTAGAAATCACTGATGACATGTGCTTCGAAATGGGGTCTAGAAAAAATGACACTTGAGTATTATCCATATCTATAGATAATGTTTTATAGGAAATTTTCCAGTAATTTAAGTTATACAGGGTGTTACGAAAAGGTACGGCCAAACTTTCAGGAAACATTCCTCACACACAAAGAAAGTAAATATGTTATGTGGACATGTGTCCAGAAACGCTTACTTTCCATGTTAGAACTCATTTTATTACTTCTCTTCAAATCACATTAATCATGGAACGGAAACACACAGCAACAGAACGTACAATCGTGACTTCAAACACTTTGTTACAGGAAATGTTCAAAATGTCCTCCGTTAGCGAGGATACATGCATCCACCCTCCGTCGCATGGAATCCCTGATGCGCTGATGCAGCCCTGGAGAATGGCGTATTGTATCACAGCCGTCCACAATACGAGCACGAAGAGTCTCTACATTTGGTGCCGGGGTTGCGTAGACAACAGCTTTCAAATGCCCCCATAAATGAAAGTCAAGAGGGTTGAGGTCAGGAGAGCGTGGAGGCCATGGAATTGGTCCCCCTCTACCAGTCCATCGGTCACCGAATCTGTTGTTGAGAAGCGTACGAACACTTCGACTGAAATGTCCAACTCCATCGCGCATGAACCACATGTTGTGTCGTACTTGTAAAGGCACATGTTCTAGCAGCACAGGCAGAGTATCCCGTATGAAATCATGATAACGTGCTCCATTAAGCGTAGGTGGACGAAACTAAAATGAGCTCGAACATGGAAATTAAGCGTTTCCGGACACATGACCACATAACATCTTTCCTTTATTTGTGTGTGAGGAATGTTTCCTGAAAGTTTGGCCGTACCTTTTTGTAACACCCTGTGTATACTCACCTTTAGGACTGACTTTGAAAATATTGTGCAGGAAATGGAGGGAGACGATGTGTGTTTGTGGTCTGTGAAAATGTGTCTTTCTCATTCTTAGAAAAAGTTGACCAGAAATCAAAGAATATTAGTATATCGGCACTGATATTGTGTGGTCTACGTAATCATTTAAGAGACTATATAGGGTAGATTTTTTTCATTTTTCTTTAATGTATGGAGATACCCCTATTTGTATGGCTGCTGATGTGCTGCTATAGGATATCATACAGAACCGAACTGTTTATAACATATGAATATAATAACAAATCCCACTTATATGTTGTTTCAAGTTACATTGATAGATTAGTAACTAGGTACGTGAATATTTTCAATTATTTGAAAACACACGCCTTTCAGGCAGTTATGAAAACAAGTCATGCTGAAAAAATTCGCTCCCGTATTAATTACATAGCTACTATCAGGCACAGAATTCACGAGACCTCTCACCTTTTTGTTATGCTAAGCTGCAGGATGTCACTGTTATACAACACCACAGGAAAAGAGACACAATGCTACCATCTTACGTGCATTACTGTGCTTTATAGGAAGCAAAAAGTGAGCTATCAACTGGGCCGTAGTTAATAGTTAAGAAAGGACGAATTTTGTGCAAAAGCGGTGTAACAAAAGGTCCAGTTTCTTCTCCCATAAAAGGAGGAAGTAAAATAGTCATGGATCAGCATCACAATCTTTGTGTTGCATGCTTTTTTATATGAAATAATGTGGAAATTATAATCGGATTTACCAATTGATCAGCACTTTATCTCTACGACAGACAGATGCTTCTCTACATCTCTGTCATCATAGTATCAGTGAATGGAGACGATAATAAGACATGAAGTCCCACAGTTCGGATACATTAGTCAGTCATTTCTGACACGTTAGAATGAGCCAGTGATTACTTTACGTGGAATTCCGTGAATTAGATAACGGGCAACAAACTATTGGCCATACCCAGTACTCCCAGTTTCTGTCACTTTTACCGCGCCAGAGACAAGAATTGAATGTTCTGTGGATCGGTAGTAATACTGATGATAATTTCAGAGAAATATGACATAAAAACTGTCAGAATATTTCTATATCGGTACTAATATGATTCTATTTCTATTTGCGAACCATGTTATTTCTTAATGTAAATGCATTAAGATACAAATATTTTTTGTTGTTGTTCCTTGTTGTCAAACGTGTAAGTAAAACGATCCGTGGACCGGCTAGGCCAGTACGAATAGCACCTATTCAGTGGCGGAACAGACTGGGGGGGACCTGCTTTACACCCTCTGTTACGAAGCGCTGGAGGCCACAAAGCTCCACCATTTTCAGACCGGCCACGTGGCAGTCTCCACTGAACGGCTCCGTTAGGCCTCAGGTAGGCGACACCTGTTTGGTGTGGCTCGTCGCTTTCATGAAGGTGAAGACTTCTTTGTAATTGTCGTCTCCAATAGTGTTAACATTTACGGTAGACGTAATAATTATAATATTAATTAAACGTAAGGCGTCAGTTGTCCATGTTACAACTGATGTTAATAATTTTAACGGGCCTCCCGCAGAGGCCGAGCGGTTCTAGGCGCTGCAGTGTGGAGCCGTGAGACCGCTACGGTCGCAGGTTCGAATCCTGCCTCGGGCATGGATGTGTGTGATGTCCTTAGGTTAGTTAGGTTTAAGTAGTTCTAAGTTCTAGGGGACTGATGACCTCAGATGTTAAGTCCCATGGTGCTCAGAGCCATTTAATTCTAGTGGTTTCCTAGGAAAAATAAACTTTTGAGTTGCAGGTTACAGTGGCTATTTTTTGTTAATAGGTGGCTATAGTGCGCAGGTAACAGAGAAATGAATATTCTAATTTCTGAAAATGTCAAACTGAAGCCCGCTTTTTGTTTATCATTCCTATACCTTAATACCCATAACTAAAGATGTTGACAACTGATAGTGAAGATTTACATCTGAAGCTAACTCATCCAAAGTTGGCATTTTATTAAAATAATTAATGATAGTTATACGATAGTGTACTGGGACATAACACTAACCTGTACGATTATTTGAAAAGGGGGCTTAAATCACCGATTTTGGCCAAAAAGACAACCTGTCATAACATTGTCCAACAAAAATAAACTTCAATGCCCTTATCACGTTCTTCTTTCATTCCTATTCATAACTCACTATGTTTTTGCCTTCACAAAGAAAAACGCTCAGTTAATTTCAATAACGCTGAAGAATCGTAAATACCACGAAGAAATAATTAAGGTCATTCACTGTCTTGTTCTGCAACCTTGCAAACATCTGTATAGAAAGAGAAATGTGTAGCACCAAACGAATTCCTCGAAGCTATCTGTTCGCAAACCGATAATGAGTTTTTTTATTTGTCATTTTCAATAATGAGTCAAAAACTAAATTTCGTCTGTATGTAACATTCAGTTTTCATTTGTTGCAACATCGCACTCTGTCATGGTCTAATCCACGTCGACTTCACCCCAGCAGGTAGCGGGAAATATCGTGTTTAAATCGTTTTCCGAACAACAGTAGAGCCGAGCATTCATTACTTCGTATAGCCAGAGGTGAAGGATGTTTCCTGGTCCATGCTAAAATTTACGACTGAGGTGAGAATCGAACTTGAGTTTTTTTGGAATACTGTGCAAAAGTAGACGTTGGAGTCCACCCTAACATACAAAAATGATGCAGAGAAACACAGACTTCTCGGCGATTGGCTTATGCTGGAATTAGTTGAGAGTTAGTGTCCACTAATTCCTTTATCACTTAAACATTTCGTTTCCTAAAAGTACCAGTTTGAGAAAACAGCAAAGATAATTTATTCACTTCCTAACTCGCCAGGAACCACAAAATCATGCAAAGATATTTCCGCGGAAGACTTCACCGCCGCCTCTCTTGATCAGGACAATTTCTGCTACTGAGTTTCTTCTCGATGCGGCAAACATCAGCGGGAGCCGCTCAGGTAGTCGTGACGCATCACACAGTGCGTCTACGATCTACAACGCACGACGCTGCAACTGCATTGGCCAAAAGAAAACTATGTACCATTGTGCTCTGATTTTTCTCGCTATATGTATCATCTATAATCCGAGTGAACACAATGCAGTAACAACAGTGGTGCGACCATTACTCATTCAGCATATGACGGGAGGAATATTGAAGTATGTAACTACTACTGCTGCCGAATTTTACCTCAAATAAAGAGGTTCGCGTTTAAGTATGGTGTGTAATCACGCAAGTTGCTATAAGTGTATTTATCAATTTTTCTTTTATTCCAAGTTCTAGTATTTTACTGTGGTGACGTATTGAAAGCTGCATGTTTAAATTTTGTGGCGTACGACATTCGTTTCCTGTAGGTATTCTTTTTGTATGTGTGGGGGGGAGGTGTTGGAGCCCAGATGGTAACACGTGTGCCGTTCAAAGTAATAACGTTTTGATGCGAATTGTTCTCCTATTTAATGGGAAAGCTTCAAAAAACTGGTAAATGAGGAAGGTATGAAGATTAGGGTTTAATGTCCCGCAAACAGCGACGTCACTAGAGCTGAGGCAGGAAGAATGGGGACCGTGTCCTTTAAAAGGAACCATCCCAGCATCTACCTTAAGCAGTTTAGTGAAATGACGATAAATCTAACTCTGGATGATTAAACGTTAATTTACATAACCGTATCCCCGAACAAGGGTGTACTGGTACGGCGTGCTGTAATTCAATCCAACAAAAATCAAGTGGCGGACATACATGCGTTTTTACTGGAATCTTATCAGGTACATCTTCGAGAGTACCTACTGAATATCTTTATTGAACGCGATATGGCACTAATTGCATCAAAAGAAATAGCTGGTTGAGAACAAAGAAAGAAAAAATGTGAAGCAAGGGCCTGTATGCGCCCACAACGATAATGTTATGCATGTGGTGAGACAAGGAAAGTGCTGTGTACTACCAACTGTTACCAGATCTATGTCTATATCAACTAGCATTTGTTATCATTAACATAGACAGCTTGTAGTCGCCGGCCGTGGGGCCGAGCGGTTCTAGGCGCTTCAGTCTGGAACCGCGCTGCTGCTACGGTCGCAGGTTCGAATCCTGCCTCGGGCATGGATGTGTGTGATGTCCTTAGGTTAGTTAGGTTTCAGTAGTTCTAAGTTCTAGGGGACTGATGACATCAGATGTTAAGTCCCATAGTGCTCAGAGCCATTTAGAGCCAGCTTGTGGTCGCAGCATACGAAAAACTTCCCAGAAGATTGCATCAGGTGTTGCTGCTGCACGATAAAGCCCTCCGGCACAATAGAGTATTCCGTAAAGCAGCTACTTTCAACACTTTCATTCTGATCTTATACCCAGAGATGTTTACGTTTTACTCCCCTTATCGAACAGCCATCAAGGAGACGCGTTTAAAATTTTGCTTGACAAAACGTTTAGCTGCAAACTGACAGGTTTCTAAAGGTGCAAAACGGAAGAGCTATCTGAGCATTGTTTGTTTTAGACAATGTGTAAAATTATATGATGATTAATTTCTCTCTTATATAAATCTATTTTTTTAAGAAACTAACGATAAAATGCTATAAAGTATGCAATATATTAACACAAATGAATTACAATATATGTCAATTATCTTGTGACGAAAGTCTGTTTTAATCAAATATAAATTAGTCATAAATTAACAAGATATTACGTACTTTCGGCCTCTACGTGTGGTCCACAGTCGTATTGATCCAGCATTACAGGAATACCACGAAAGTATGGAAATGTTGCGGCTGTAAAGGTTCGCAACGGATTATCAGCATCTGAAATTGTGGGTATTAACATGCGGGTGTTATATACAAGAAGTGGGCTTCAGTTTACCACTCTTATTTCAGCATTTTCAACATTCATCTCTCTATTGCATGTGCCCTCTAGACCCGCTGTTAATATAACTAATAACCATTGTACCTTGTAACATAAAGGTTTACTTTTCTCTGGGTATAGCTAGAGCTGTTGTTTCGAAATAGATCTACGATGCCCGCTACGTTATCTATAGTAATAATGAAAATGTAAAACCGTCTGTTTGTCAGTCTGAACAATATAATCTCCAAAATTACTAGACGAATTTTCATGGGTCATGGGGTTTCCACGCCGGCCGCGGTGGTCTAGCGGTTCTAGGCGCTCAGTCCGGAACCGCGCGACTGCTACGGTCGCAGGTTCGAATCCTGCCTCGGGCATGGATGTGTGTGATGTCCTTAGGTTAGTTAGGTTTAAGTAGTTCTAAGTTCTAGGGGACTGATGACCACAGATGTTAAGTCCCATAGTGCTCCGAGCCATGGGGTTTCCACAGGTAACTTGAGTGTAGCTTGGAGCAACGTAAGTGATTTATTTCTTCAAAATCGGAGCACGGAAAAAGGAGCTGTGTTCAGTTCAGCCGTTCGGACGGTTTATCATCACGGCATAGTACACCAAGAACCAGCCGGTGGCGCTTTTAGTACTTTTTACCTTAGTGACGGAAGTATTTTCGGAAGTTTATGTTAGTGACAGAATCAAGCGTGCAATTATATCTTAACGAAAATAGACTAACATTGAATTTACTTGGCTAGGATATACGGACTGACTGGTTTCGCTTTTTGTATTAAAAACTTAACGAAATTGCTTTGCTTCTTTCGATAGGTTTCATTTACATTTGATTTCTTGGTTAGAAAAAATGTATTTATTCATAAAGTGATCCAATAAGGTTTCTGTTTATACCGACTGAGGTATGAAAGCCTAAAAGGCCGTGGTATGCAGAGGCCCTTTCTTAACTTACGTTGCGAAGCATGGGCGTATAGCTAGTTGTACGAGGGGCATTCAATAAGTAATGCAACATAATTTTTTTCCTCGGTCTATTTCGGGTGAAACAATGCGCGATTTATTACGAGACATCGTGGAATATTACCGCTTCAGCCTCTATAGTTTCATGAAATTGCCTCTATATGTAGCCTTCAAAATGGCGTCTGTAACGAAGGTGCGTTCCAAGCAGAGACCTGTCATTGAGATGTACGTCATCATTACGGTCGCACAAGCCCTTCCGAGCTTCCGCGTGCCGGCCGGCCGCACACAGTTACGGCTCATACAATGTTGGAACGTGCGGACACTCTCATTTGAGGTGATCAACGGATCGCAAATCAAACACTTCTCCAGCTGCATGACAACACAAGTCACAAGTCTGTGCATCCGAGAGTACCTCTCAAAACTTCGTTGGACTGTTCTTCCTCATCCATCCTATTGCCCAGATTCCATTTGTTTGGCCCAGTGAAGGATGCACTCTGGAGCAAGCAGTACGTGGATGATGGGGATGCTATTGATGTAGGAGCGGTGGTTGGAAAAGTTCCCAGAATCACCACGAGAGGTCAGCGCTAGCACAATGAGTTGTTCACGTGATATTCATTGGACTGTTGCCCGTAGGCACGTGCCACGTCAGTGCTCTTGAAAGAGAGCTGTGGCGGTGACGTGGCTTTGTTGTTGTTCCCGCGTAGTGATTTGCAAATATGGAAAAAATCGAGATTCGAGTAGTGATTAAGTATTTCGTAAAGACTGGTATGAAAGCAAAGGATATTCATGACGATTTCCAGAATACAGTACGCTGGGGGACTCTGCTCCTTCATATTCAACAGCTGCCAAGTGGACAAATGAATTTAAATTTCGTCGGGAGAACTTAGATGATGAACCCTGCAGTGGTCGGCCAAGATGTGTCACTACTCCTGAAATCATTCAAAAAGTGCACAAAATGGTCATGGAGGATCGCCGATTGAAAGTGCGTGAAATTGCTCACGATTGCCAGATGTCATCTGAAAGGGTATATCACATTTTAACTGAAGAATTAGAAATGAAAAAACTATGTGCAAGATCGGTGCTGCGACCCTTGACGCTGGATCAAGAACGCATGAGAATGGACTTATCCGAACAATGTTTGGCCCGTTTTAGGAGAAATGAACAAGATTTTTTGCGCCTGTTGGTGACCACAGGTAAAACTTGGGTGCACTACTATACCCCAGAGACAATACAACAGTCAGAACAAAGGGAACAAGCTGATTCTCCACCACCAAAGAAAGCATAGACAATTCCTTCGGCGGGGAAGGTCATGGCATCAGTGCTCAGGAATGCGAAGGGCATTCTGTTCGAAAATTATCTCCCCACTGCGCAAACAATTGCTGGAGGAGACTATGCTAACCTCCTGGACAAACTGAAACAAAAGATACGCGGAGAAAGGCCAGGTTTAGCAAGAAGAAAGTTATCTTCGATCAAGACAATGCGCGCCCGCACACATGTGCTGTCGTCATGGCAAAATTACACGAACTATGGTATGAATTGTTGCCACACCCGCCTTATTCACCTGATAGGGCTCCGTCAGACATCCATCTCTTCAAACTAAGAGTTGATAGCCGCCGGCCGAAGTGGCAGTGCGGTTAAAGGCGCTGCAGTCTGGAACCGCAAGACCGCTACGGTCGCAGGTTCGAATCCTGCCTCGGGCATGGATGTTTGTGATGTCCTTAGGTTAGTTAGGTTTAAGTAGTTCTAAGTTCTAGAGGACTAATGACCTTAACAGTTGAGTCCCATAGTGCTCAGAGCCATTTGAACCATTTTTTTGAGTTGATAGCCGGAGCTGACAACTATTTTGCACGCCTGGAGGGAACTCATTTTCGAGATGGGATCAAGGCACTGGAACATCGTTGGACCAAGTGCATTAATCTACAAAGAGACTACATTGAAAAATAAAAAAAGTTTCAGTGATGTAAGTACTTTTTTTCTATTCCGTTCCGAAAACTTTGCAAACCACCCTCGTAGCAAGACATTGGCTCAGACGTCGACCACTAAAGTCGCATAAGACCGTCGCTTAGTACTGAAATTATCTTCAAAAATAGGGCTTTGTAGCCAGAAGAGTGGGGAATAATATGGTGTATTGGAATCGTGAATAAAACCAACCTGATTTTTTTTTTAAAAAAAAGCGTTTCATTAGTTACTGATTGCCCTTCGTATTAATGTCTCTGTAAAATTAATTGTAATCAATGACACTACATTTGCTTTACATTTGTCTTACTCTAAAATTAATACTTTCGTTGCTGCTTCAACAGCAAGTATTACGACTGGCGGAAACGAAAATTAAAATGTAATATTCACTTTCAAGAAATTCATCAGTGGCCTGCCACACAATACGGTTACCACCATCCTAGCGTATGACAGAGTCAGTGGGCGGAAACTATTACGCGACCGGTGAGAGGATTGTGGATCTCCGTGGCCTCTACTGAGTCACAGCAGAGGGTTTAGAGCTGTTAGTAAGTAACCAACAAGTATGCCATGCCACTGCAGTGCTTATTAGTTAACTGGCTGTGTCAAGTAAGACTCGATACATAAATTTTCTCCGGATCGACTTCACTGGCGCAATGACTTTATACATCCTGCTCATGGCGCGCGCTGTGGTCAGGAAATGTTTTAAGCAGAGCGCAGTCGCGGCAAGGAGGTTTTGTTTTGACTTTTGAGAAGAGAGCGGAGCGTACACTGGTCAGTGGAGGAAACTTGTGTCTGTCGGGGTCATGTGCTGGTGTCCACGCCCGAGAAGGACGGGCAGCCTTGGATCCGCCGCTGAGCAGAACGTAAACACGAGAGTGCAGCATGCTGTTGCTGGCCCAACGCACACTCCTGAAGGCTGAAATGTTGTTCTCGTCTCTACCGCCAGAGGGAGCTCGCCGGAAATTCCACTTCTTCAGGTTGACTGAACTCTTAAATTCACTTGTCGGTTGGGGTTTCAAGTGTCAGTGACTTACTATAGGGCATTATCTTCAGCTTTGGAGTTAAAAGGTGGAGCTGTATTTTGCGGTTATCGTATACATGGCTACCAGCGTGCGCTCTGTGAGCATTGAACTAATAATACTCGTTCCTTCTCTGTATTAACGGGGTGTTAACCAGTACGGTTGTGATTTGCGATAGTTAATTTTTCTTACTGCCGATTTAAGCCATTTGCATACCTGTGCTGGGTAATACTGTGAATTCATGTATAATTGAAACTTCCTGGCAGATTAAAACTGTGTGCCCGACCGAGACTCGAACTCGGGACCTTTGCCTTCGCAGGAGAGCTTCTGTAAAGTTTGGAAGGTAGGAGACGAGGTACTGGCAGAAGTAAAGCTGTGAGTACCGGGCGTGAGTCGTGCTTCGGTAGCTCAGTTGGTAGAGCATTTGTCCGTGAAAGGCAAAGGTCCCGACTTCGAGTCTCGGTCGGGCACACAGTTTTAATCTGCCAGGAAGTTTCATATCAGCGCACACTCCGCTGCAGAGTGAAAATCTCATTCTGGAAGCATGTATAATTGGTTTGCTTTATTGTAACGTATAAGTTAATTGTGCTTCTCTCTTTGTTGTAGCTGTTTGCTGTAATATTGTTTGCGTTAAGGTAATTTGGGACTGGCGGATAGTATAGGTGGCTGTCTTAGAATGTTTGCTTCTGCCAGGTGTGATAGAGCAGGCGCCATTTTCCTGAATGCGAACCACTGAACCATTGTCTGTACATTTGGGCAAAAAGCAACCTCAGATTTAAATTCAACAAATCACTGCGTTTATTAGTTTTGCTATTTCTTTGTATTTGTATTTTATGCATTGTTATTAGTTACTAAAAATTGCCTTAATATTTTTTTAAATAAATGATATACTTGATGAAATAGTGTAAAGTAAATTGAGGCTACGAGCCATGCATTATAGTTATGAGTCCTTTAGGGAGTGGTGTGCTTGTTAGGGCTTTTGGGTTTCAAAATGTTGAGTAATTGAACTGAATTCCACTCAATGTTCAACAAAGAGAATTGAATTTTGACTTACCGGCACAAAGATTTTCTTATTGCAAACCTGGAGTAGATGTGTAGAGTTCTTTTACAAAAACAATTTTTTAGTGACTCTTTAAATTCTTCTCTGTTTTAAGGGAAATCTCGTTGTTCCTTCTTAAGATCCGCTTAAAGATTCTTGCAACTGTTTAAATTATTTGTCTGAGGGTCGAAGCCCGTTGCTCTGTGGCAGGGTTTGTTTGAAAATATTAACGATCCAATGGAATTATTTGATCAAGTATCAATGCGGCAAAATTTTAACCTTGCTTGTTTGGCAAAATAAAATGTTCAGTAGAAGGCTAGGTGGCTTACTGTCAAAGGATTCCTGCATCCACGCTAACCTGCTCTATAGCTGACTACCGCCGTTCTAGCTGGTAATAAAAACAGTTCGGGAAATGAGAAGCGTGGCCATGGACTCTCGCTGAGGTGGACACATGGTTCAAAGTGCCAGGCCCTAGGACAGAATAGGCGAAATCCGTCTTCTTGGATAGAACCAAGGTCATTGGGTTTGATTAAGCCAGTCACCCCGAGTATAGACGTGTCCTCATCTTCATACAGGAGAACTATGCGCTGGTTAACTCCTTCGCTTTAGTTTAACATTTGACAATCAGTATGTGGAAAAAATTACCAGGATCTTAGTAGAACTACGAAGACGACAGTTAGACATAGACACAAAATCATGTTAACACACCTAAAGAAATACGCCTATGGATTTCGTCAAATCTTTCTCTAAAGATAGCGAAACAGCAAACAGCTGTCTGGTGCAGTGTTGCCTCCCGTCCCGACACATCGGGACCGTCACCGTTATGGACCTCCTCGTCCCGCATTCCAACAACAGCCAATTATGTCCCGATTTTGCAAAATATTATTACGAGCTTGGCTCAGGTACTGAAGTAACACAATCTGATAGCGGAAACTGTAAATGTAGCCTCAGTTAGTTTCATTTATGTCAACAATTTTACGTTTAGAAGGTCGCCTCACAGATGTTGTTGCCTGTTACGTGTCCTGCAACTTCTAGATCTAGCTCCATCATTCAAGAAGATATCAGACTTCTCCAGTAGTACGGGGCTGCAAATGTGCAAGCGACGCCACGCGGAAGAACCGCGCATTTCACATTTGATTAGCGAACTGATAAGACATTATTTCCAAACGTAATACGAACGAGTGTAAATTGGTAGTGCCTGAAGTGTTTACTTCTGGTATATAGGGCGTGAAGTGTACAGTGACGTATACTTCGATGGTTAAAGTGTTATTGCTGAGTGTTTACCGTCTAATAAACTTATCACAGCTTACGAAAATGTTTGAGGATGGAAGCAGAAAGTGTCACTTTTCGGATGGTTACACAAAACAGTGATCTTTTCTCAAGAAAGGACGTACGGATCAGAAAGCGTTGTGCGAGATTTGTAACTGGTTCACTTCAGTAACTCGCGGAGGTAAGGCAGATGTGAGGCATCACATTTCTACGAAGAGTCATAAAAACAGATTCGAGGCAGCATCGACATCAAAAGCTAGTTCTACATTCATGATTAAAGAAGATACCCAGGAAGAATTGCTCGTTGCTGCTGCAGAACTGACAACAGTTTATAAAGTTGTCAAACATCATCAGTCCTTCAGTTCTCTTGACTATACAGTAAAACTGAATGCCGCAATATATCCTGATTCCACAGTCGCGGCAAAGCAGTCTATGGCCAGGACCAAAGCAACAGTGATCATTAGAAATATTATCGCACCACGCTCCGTGTCCATTTGCATAAAAAACAACTGCGAGAAGTTTCATTTTACGGCATAGGCACCGACGCATCGTACCACAAGCCTGAACACGTGTTTGCTTTAGTTGTTAAATACTTTATTGAAACTGACCGAATCTAACAGGAGCTGTTGACGTTTGATTCCATGAATAAGAAACCATCGGAGACAAGTGAAAAGTTTTGTCTAGACACTTTAAGAAAACTGCAAATTCCATTGCATAAATTAATCGCTTTTTGTGGAGACAATACCAATACCAACTTCGGAAGGCTTGATCGACGCGGCCAGCGCGATGTGTTTCACTATATTAAATTACAACTAGGAAAAATATGGAAGGAATTGAAAGCTCTACGCAATTTCTGCACAATACCATATCAAGTGCTGCTGGAGTCTTAACTGTCGACATTGAAACAATCGTCATGAAAATATTTAATTACGTTTAGATATTCACGGTAAAGACAGAGAAGCTGAAAAAGTTCTGCTTATACGTTGATGTCAATCATCAGACTCTTCTATCTCACTCAAAAACATGATGGCTGCTGTTAATGTCCGCAGGTAAGAGAAGTCTTAACCTCTGGATTCGATTAATATAATTTTTCGACGCCGAAGACAGGCCACTTAAAATATTTTCAGATTTTTTCAGTAGTTCTATCAGTGAAATTTACTTCATGTTTCTGCAGCCAAACTTGACTCTTTTGGAAAAAAAATTAAAAAGCGTGGAGACGAATAAAGTCGCGATAATTGAAATAACAAACATAATAATTCACACTCAAAGATGTCTGAATGGAAGGAAGACTACTAGTTTTATTGGCATGAAAATGAAGACGAATCTGAACAAATTACAGAATGAGAACCCTAACCAAGAAATAGTTAATTTCATTTCGAAATTTGAGGAAGTGAAAATGGCTTTCCATACCATAACATTTGATTATATAGAGAACTGGGATATTTATTTTAATAAATATCAAGTATTTGACTGGATGACGCTATCTGAAACCTTAGATTGGTGATGATTGAAAACAGTATTGTATACCTGACTAAAACTGGTGTAAAGATTTCAGGCGACAATAGTTTTCAGGAATATATGTACAGTACCTGAAGAGTTTTTCAAAAGCTAAGCGTGACTCTGGAGAATGGAGGTCTAAACACTTCGTGGAAGAGAGGTGGAGCTAGTTTCTTAAGGTAACCGAAAATCCTGAACGCAAATGCGAACTGATGCGAGTATTTGTTTTCTATCACCGCACACAACGCCACTACGGAAAGAGAATTTTCGCCGACATCAGTAGTTTAGTTTAGTAATATCGTGTTCCGTAGACCATTTTCACATTTATTTTATCGATATGATGTGGAACAAGTCAGATTATAAGATATACACTCCTGGAAATTGAAATAAGAACACCGTGAATTCATTGTCCCAGGAAGGGGAAACTTTATTGACACATTCCTGGGGTCAGATACATCACATGATCACACTGACAGAACCACAGGCACATAGACACAGGCAACAGAGCATGCACAATGTCGGCACTAGCACAGTGTATATCCACCTTTCGCAGCAATGCAGGCTGCTATTCTCCCATGGAGACGATCGTTGAGATGCTGGATGTAGTCCTGTGGAACGGCTTGCCATGCCATTTCCACCTGGCGCCTCAGTTGGACCAGCGTTCGTGCTGGACGTGCAGACCGCGTGAGACGACGCTTCATCCAGTCCCAAACATGCTCAATGGGGGACAGATCCGGAGATCTTGCTGGCCAGGGTAGTTGACTTACACCTTCTAGAGCACGTTGGGTGGCACGGGATACATGCGGACGTGCATTGTCCTGTTGGAACAGCAAGTTCCCTTGCCGGTCTAGGAATGGTAGAACGATGGGTTCGATGACGGTTTGGATGTACCGTGCACTATTCAGTGTCCCCTCGACGATCATCAGTGGTGTACGGCCAGTGTAGGAGATCGCTCCCCACACCATGATGCCGGGTGTTGGCCCTGTGTGCCTCGGTCGTATGCAGTCCTGATTGTGGCGCTCACCTGCACGGCGCCAAACACGCATACGACCATCATTGGCACCAAGGCAGAAGCGACTCTCATCGCTGAAGACGACACGTCTCCATTCGTCCCTCCATTCACGCCTGTCGCGACATCACTGGAGGCGGGCTGCACGATGTTGGGGCGTGAGCGGAAGACGGCCTAACGGTGTGCGGGACCGTAGCCCAGCTTCATGGAGACGGTTGCGAATGGTCCTCGCCGATACCCCAGGAGCAACAGTGTCCCTAATTTGCTGGGAAGTGGCGGTGCGGTCCCCTACGGCACTGCGTAGGATCCTACGGTCTTGGCGTGCATCCGTGCGTCGCTGCGGTCCGGTCCCAGGTCGACGGGCACGTGCACCTTCCGCCGACCACTGGCGATAACATCGATGTACTGTGGAGACCTCACGCCCCACGTGTTGAGCAATTCGGCGGTACGTCCACCCGGCCTCCCGCATGCCCAATATATGCCCTCGCTCAAAGTCCGTCAACTGCACATACGGTTCACGTCCACGCTGTCGCGGCATGCTACCAGTGTTAAAGACTGCGAAGGAGCTCCGTATGCCACTGCAAACTGGCTGACACTGACGGCGGCGGTGCACAAATGCTGCGCAGCTAGCGCCATTCGACGGCCAACACCGCGGTTCCTGGTGTGTCCGGTGTGCCGTGCGTGTGATCATTGCTTGTACAGCCCTCTCGCAGTGTCCGGAGCAAGTATGGTGGGTCTGACACACCGGTGTCAATGTGTTCTTTTTTCCATTTCCAGGAGTGTATATACACACCTGAATAGTGCTAATACTAATATTACTGAAATTGTTAGTTCTACACATGCAACTACATTTAGCGGTACAATTTTTTTTACTGGTTTTGAAACAGAAACTCGTCCATGGAATAGAAGGATTTGTCCAAAAAAATGATTTTAAGCTAGGTTTAAAGCTTCCAGTTCAGTGGACTGATGAAAGAAATCGACAGCTGCCAGGGGCTATGGAATCAATCTTACAGCGTCAGTTTCACCAAAAGTTGACTTGCCTGGACTTTAATAAATTAATAAAAGGGAAAAAAGAATTGCTAAAAAAGCTGAAATCTTCTGAAAAGTACGGTGTACCAACTACTTCTGCCGCAACAAGTTCCATGTAATTGTGTTCTAAATAACAAGTAATTATATTAAATAAATGTCCACTTCATTTCTACACTTTCACCTCAGAGTGTTCGAATGAGGTCCCAGCTAGATATGGCAAGCTTAGTCTGGTGTGATAAAGGCCACTCAAATTTGAAGTCTTAGCTACTGGGAATAGTTTGCGTTCCGTCATATAATTCACTGAATACTGTGTGATGTAAGTATCGTTTCATTAAAATGTGCCAGAAACGTCTGATTAATACGTAGAAAACTGTGGCATCTTACAAAACTATTTATAAATCGGTCACTGAAATTTCGGTAACTGGGATGTGGAAAAGAATTTATCGGTCGTGGAGAGCTTAAACTACTGTGAAAAAAATACAACTGCTGTACAGTTTCAAAATTCTGTCGTTCAAAAGAGCTCATCTTATTACTAGCTGGGATTATTATAAATGGTTACTTTCATCCCATGTGCTACACTAGAACAAAACAGACTATTTTGTTAAATTGTTTACGGTGAAAATTCGTAGGTTGGTAGCAGTATGTCTCCTTGCTCGTTGAGCTAGGTAACATACAATAAAGCTTTGTAGTTCAGCATAACCAAAAGGCGAGGGGCTTCGCTGATTCCGCGATTGTCCATAGCGACGTACTTGTCGTAGTCAGCGCTTTTAAGTTTCCATGGCGTAAACGATCAAATAAATAAGTATTGGAGAATGCTGTATCCTGACATACGTTATAAGAGTATCAGTCTAGAGTCTTACGTTCCTTTCACATGTTACCGTGAAGACCTAATTCTGAGGTATTCAATAGAAGCTTTTGTTTCATAGCATTGTGTTTAGAAAGAAGAACTGTACTTTTAGTGTCCTTATATTACGGCAACAAGGAAGCGTAGATTGAAAAGATGGACAGGAAACCAGAGTTGCTGCATTTGCAAACAATGGTCGACATCTATTTTGGTAGTGAGGAACTCGACTGTGTAAAGGTTGAGGAATGAGTGTGGATGGTTCTTTTGGTACTGATAAACTTAACTGAATAAATAGGCAAATTTAAACCAGGGCGGACGGACCAAGATTTGATTATTCAACATTATCGCAACGTCGCTCACCTTAGTGCGCTTTTGAGTTGTTCCAATGTGCGGTTATTACTAACGTCCGGAAGACAGAATGCGTATCGTATAACAGACTCCGCCGCTACGGAAACTAGAGATAAATCAGAAACTGAAAATGTTTATCAGAGTTTCAGAGGTGAAAACTGAAGTGAGGCAATTAACAGCAGTCAGTCATAGCGGATGTGTGATTAAGCTAAGAATTGTTGCTCTCATTTTGTTCTTGGCTCTACAGCCCCTTCTGCAGTTTCAGCTGGCGTATATACTGTGTATACCTGGACCATTGTGTGGTAAGACTTATATTCAAATAAGTCGCATTGAGCCTTTCTCTAAGTTTTTAATTTAGTTAGCAGATTAATGGTTTAATGAAGTTTTGCATCTTTCCCTTACCTCGCTCCAAGCTTTCATATTTCGCAGTTTTCGACAAAATACCAAAAAATGCCAAATTACATCGAGATTTGCTGTCCATGTTTAACTGTAAACTCCTTTGTCGGTGGCTGGGGATGTGAGGTCAGTGGGCGGGTGAAGGCAACAGGACCAACCTTTCGAACAAGCACAGATCTCTTATTTATAGCGATGAGCGGAAAAAACTATTCAAAAGCAGTTTGTAGTGGGAGTGCTATAGCGAACAAATGTTTAATATAGTGTGCCATTTCGGAGAATAGCAAGTATTTTTGCAGACCGTTCAGTCTCAGACAAGAAAGCACCATTCACTTGGCATACCTAGAAGAAGGCTGGAAACGATAGAGAGCGGTGACCAACGACAAAGACTTTGCGGAGGAAACGGGTCATGAAATCTACCAGCAAGTTTTTCCACGTAAGAGAGGTCGTCTGTTTTTGGTGTGAATTCAACGACTACGGGCAATGCCGGGAAATCGGGTAATGTGTGAGCAGCGACCTCGCCTGCGGTTGACGGCCGTCGCGGAGGGACACGGCGCAGCTCACCCCCCCTGTACTCTCTCTATTCATGGCCCTTCTTCTTCTCCTTCTTCTTCTTCTTCTCTACTCTTCCCGCTCCCTCCTCCTCCCTTCCCCTGTCCACCCCCCATCATTCTCGAAATATACACACAAATCTCCGGAAAGAGAGGCTCACGGTCAATTTGCGGTCTGCTGTCATATTCAAAATGAAATAGTGCATTAGCTGATTCTCGTTACTACGTTATTTTCTTTCGATATTTTTGAGAACATCATCTATACGCATAACCAGACCAGGTTTACTTGAATGCATTAACAGACTTTTAAGAAAACATAGTATGACGCATCACAACATTATCTGGAAACCAGCTTGGGTTCGTCATGTGGTACATCAACACTAGCCCAGTAAAACGAGAGAAGAATAAGAAAATATTAGAGATGAGGTTTTTATGATGTGTCGTAGGAACCACAGCGAGAAATAAAGTTAGAGACGATTTCTTTTGATCTGTGCAGACAACAGACAACATGAATTAGGAAATATAGTATTGCCAAAAACATTGTTTCTCACGACAAGATATTTTTGTATGCAGCTGTGGTTGCGTACCACAGTATTTTGGCGTGTACTTTCGATACAGGCACGACGTGTTTCAAAAATGGTTCAAATGGCTCTGAGCACTATGGACTTAACATCTGAGGTCTTCAGTCCCCTAGAACTTAGAACTACTTAAAGCTAACTAACCTAAGGACATCACACACATCCATGCCCGAGGCAGGATTCAAACCTGCGACCGTAGCGGTCGCGCGGTTCCACACTGAAGCGCCTAGTACCGCGCGGCCACCACGGCCGGCCCACGACTTGTTGCTGACGCATCTACACAGGTAAATTCAACTGTTATGTACAATAATCGTCTACAGTTTGTAAAATGATAGATAGCACATATTTAGTTTTATATTGTTTTTAGATCTGAAGATGATCGAGGGAGATCGAAACAAGTCATACTGTATAAACAATGCGCAACTGGGACTGAAAATAATCGATATTTTAAAATTATCTTGAAAAGTATACTTACTTGGGATTCACCAATATTAAAACAGAAGTACGTTGTATTCGTACGTCTGAAATGGTGAATGGTTAAGCAGCATGTATCTGAGAAAAAAATCGTAAGCATAGCGTTTTCTGGAATCTTTGCTTGAATATAAGTACCTAGAGGATCTCTGCATACCAAACTGTATCAACTTTGCATTTAACTGTGAACGGAAAGCATCTTTGTAGATCGCTAATGTGCAGAGTACAATGCACACAGGTGCCTCGGATGTGAGTAGGGCAGTGTGTTAAGAGTACTTAACTGATTTAACTGTATTACTCCATTTGATTGTTCATTGGCCGCCCGCTGTGACCGACCGGTTCTAGGCGCTTCGGTCAGGAACAACGCTGCTGCTACGGTCGCAGGTTCGAAAGCTGTTTCGTGCATGGATGTGTGTGATGTTCTTAGGTTAGTTAGGTTTAAGTACTCCTAAGTCTAGGGGACTGATGACCTCAGATGTTAAGACCCATAGTGCTTGGAGCCATTTGAACTGTTCATTGAACTAACGTATTTTACTGTTGACAGCAGGTAACACTCTACAGACATGTTGCATTAAAGTGTTTCGTTTATATGTATGAGTAGTGTCACTTTGTACTGCGAGTGCCGGGTATTTATATTATTTTTTGCCACCACAGTAAGAACGATACAGTCAAGTCTGATATGACTGATGTGATGTGAATAATAGTGCTATATAATTTATGTTCTACTGTGTTACGACAGTTTCGGGAGCGTCTTCACCACAGATCGTTGCTTTGACTGATGATCACTGTATCACATGTGTCCTCTTCATTGCCATACAGATTGCCTGATGATCAGTTATGTAAAGTGATAGTGAATGAAGCTCTAGTCCGTCAAAATCCGTTAGTTGCTTTTTGAGTTTGACTTTTTCAAACTTTTACTATTTGTGGAGTATCAATGGTGCAAAACATATGTGATAGAAATCAATAATAACCGCCGTAAAGTTCCCCACGTTATAAATAATGGTTACCTGATTGTAAGAAGCTTAACGGACGAAAATAAACGGCGTTTCTTTATGTTTCTCTGGAGCCATGGGTGACATTCGTTTTCACTGGTGATAATCCTCTTTCCTATAAAGTTCAGTCAGTGGACAGCATTCTATAAACTGAACGTAGCTGAGACTCTTACACCGTGGCTGGCGAGCCCTGCCGAGTGTGATCATACTGGATACGTCTGTAATTCGCTTGCAAGCACGTTCCACAACTCCTTTAGGACTGGAGGTGGCTTTTCCTGAGATGGAGAAAAATAACTCTCAATAATTCATCTTTAATCTCATCGAGTCTGCGCCACACTGTTAAGACGTATGTTGATCTCTGACAGAGAGCAAATACAATAACATTAATTTAATTTATGCATCGGCTAACTCAGTGGTTATAAATTTGTCTAATACTTTGAGGCGTATATAGAAACAGTGTACAAAACCTACACCAATTCTTTCTAATATACACACATCATAAAAAGTTTTACATCACCCCAGTTCCCAGAACTCCTGAGGATACACGTTGACTATGGATATTGTATCACAGATACAGTCCTTTTGACTGTTCAGAGATGTCACTAAACCCGCCCAAAGATGTGAACAACCATGCATGAGCAGCGCCTATTAGACGGAGGGGGTCCCACAGCCGATCAGTTCCAGTCATTCCACCAAGTAGGAGATACACAGCTTGTGTTGTCTGTAGTTGAACCATGCCTAGACGGTCAATACCGCGGTTCGATCGCGTCCGCATTGTAACTTTGTGCGAGGAAGGTCCTCAACAAGGGAAGTATCCAGGCGTCTTAGAGTGAACCAAAGTATTGTTGTTCGGACATGGAGGAGATACAGAGAGACAGAAACTGTCGATGACATGCCTCGCTCAGGCCGCCCAAGGACTACTACTGCAATGGATGCCTGCTAGCTACGGATTATCGGTCGGAGGAACCCTAACAATAACGCCACCACGTTGAATAATGTTTTTCGTGCAGCTAAAGTACGTCGTGTTACAACTAAAAATGTGAGCAATAGGCTGCATGATGCACAACTTCACTCCCGACGTCCATGGCGAGGTCTATCTCTGCAACTACGACGCCATGCAGCGCGGCATAGATGAGCCAAACAACGTGCCGAATGGACCGCTCAGGATTGGCATCACGTTCTCTTCACCGCTGAGTGTCGCATATGCCTTCAACCAGACAATCGTCGGCGACATGTTTGGAGGCAACCTTGTCAGGCTGAACTCCTTAGACACACTGTCCAGTGAGTGCAGCAAGGTGGAGGTTCCCTACTGTTTTGTGGTGGCATTATGTGGGGCCGACGTACGCCGCAGGTGGTTACGGAAGGTGCCGTAATGGCTGCACGATACGTGAACGGCATCCTCCGACCGATAGTCGGCAGCATATCGGCAGCATGTTGGGAGGCATTCGTCTTGATGGACGACAATTCGCACCCCCATCGTGCACATCTTGAGAATGACTTCCTTCAGGATAATGACATCGCTCGAGTAGAGTGGCTAGCATGTTCTCCAGACATGAACCCTATCGGACATGCCTGGGATAGATTGCAAAGGGCTGTTTATGGACGATGTGACCCACCAACCACTCTGAGGGATCTACGGCGTATCGCCGTTGAGGAGTGGGACAATGTGGACCAACAGTGCCTTGATGAACTTGTGGATAGTATGCCACGACGAATACAGGTATGCATCATTGCAAGAGGACGTGCTACTGGGTATTAGCGGTACCGATGTGTACAACAGTCTGGACCACTACCTCTGAGGGTCTCGCTGTATAATGGTGCAACATGCAATGTGTGGTTTTCATGAGCAATAAAAAGGGCGGAAATGATGTGTATGTTGATCGCTCTTCCAATTTTCTTTGCAGGTTCCGGAACTCTTAGAACCGAGGTGATGCAGAACATTTTTTATGTGTGTATTGTATGAAAGTAATCCTGCTGTGTATTTTGCCAGATGACTTTATGCTTTATCTGTACGTAAAGTCTGAGATCACGTACAACATACCACTAATTTCTGCCAAAGTGAAGTAGCAGAAAGAGTAACCCACAACACTGAAACAATTGGTAAGTGTACCACAAATCTTGATCATCTTAGCTCCACAATTGTTTTCGTAGCACTGCAGCTGTATTGTTACACATTAATTATGTCACGATACGTTTGCTGAAAAGAACATCAGCAGGTTACCTGCAGTTAACCAAAACAAAAGTTAGGCTAAAAGCATGTACAAATTATATGAAACACACGCTGCCGCCATTGATCTTAAGAAATTTTCACAGAGTTGTGCCAGTATCATGACTTAAGAAGTCTAACCCCCTTATGTGAAGTTAAAGGCAAATTCTGGAACATGACGATGATGTAAACACTCCGTCGGCCTCCTGGCATAAGCACAGCGACCAGTGAGTGCGGGTATGCTGAACGCTGGGCACACTGGAGTCTGGCGATATTCACCCTGGGATACGTGTGCACACAGGCACACCCGAAGACTTCCTGAAAAGGGACACGAAAAATGCAAAATATGCATACTCACTAAAATACGAATTCTGGATGATATCGAATAACGAAAACCAATAAAATTTTAAACATGCGTACAGTCAGTGTAATACATTTCCTGAGTGACCACAAGTAACGAAAAATATTTCAGGCAGGGTGATTTGAATAGTCCTCTATGCAAGAATCCATTTTGCTTACTCCACCGGTCTATCCAAAAACGATATCTTTCAGCTGCGCTCACCAATCATTTGTATTGTTTGTTTCAAACGCTGACAATAATAACAACAACAAATAATAATGAAATTTAAAACACGCGTACAGAGAGGGTAAGTTTACTGAGGCATTTGATTGTTCTCTATCCAAGAATTCATTTTCCTTACTCCACCGGTCTATCCAACAGTTATACCTTTCAGCTGCGGTCACTAATCTTTTGTATTGTTTGTTTCAAACACTAATAACAATAACAGTGTCAGCGAATGAACGTTACCGATACTTCAGTACTCAGTATAATCTCGTGACTGTTGTGTACAGGTTCGTTTTCTTTACTCAAAGTCTGAAATCATATTATTTATATTTGTGAACTGATTTTCAAATTATTGCCATTGTATTTATTTTTATAATTTTTTATGGTGATAAAGATGTTATAAGAGGAAAACGGAAAATCAGTGAAACAATTGGTAGTGGAGAGAGTGGTGAACTACTGCCAGAGCGACAACACGTGTTCCACCACGGGACATCGGTGAAAATAGTGTTGAAGCTGAACCATTCATGAGCAAATCGATAAAACCGAGAAACATTAAATGTGGGCATCACAGTGAATCTTACATTAAATATCGATTCGTCTCAAATATGTGTGATTCACCTCTCCATCAGTGGGTTATTTGCAACCAAACTCTGTCGAACAATTCTGCGAAAACAACCCTACTTCAGAAACACTTGGTTGCTAATCATGGCGATTATGAAGACAAGTCAGTCGAATTTTTCAGATGGAAAGCAAAAAATTAGGATAAAAGTTCAAACTTAACACACAATTTTACATAATCAACGAAGCTGGCACTACAGACATCGTATGAGTTAGCATTGCTAGCGGCAAATACTAAATCCACCGTATACTGCAGGTGATCTGTTATTATTCATAGTATTTTGACTACAGCAGTAAAATGTTACACATAAATTCGACTAAAATAATGAAAACAATTCCGAATTCCAACACAAGATTACGATGCAGAATTCATGATATTGCACAAGATATTGTTGACCAAATAGTACAAAATATTGTAATGGGTAAAAGGTTTGCGGTTCTAATCAATAAATGGATAGGTGTGTCTGATGATGCTGCTTTCCACGTTAAAAACTGTGCTATTGCTGATGAAATTCTAGGATGTAAACAGTTACCAGAATATATAACGGGAGACGATATTACTTTAAAATACTTTATAATTTTATAAGATTAAATTTAAATTCGTCAAGGGACTAGCGTGTAAGCTTCTCCACAGATGGGGTGCTTCACTGACAGGTAAACAAATCTTATTCCACGTATTCGTGAAATGAATCCCAAGACAATTCAGAAACATTGCATTATATAGAGAGAAATTTTGCTAGCGAAAAAGGATAGCTCCCGATTTACAAGAAACATTGAACATTGGTATAAAAGAAGTCGGTTTAATAAACTCACGTGCACTGGTGTCCCGTCATTTCAAAAAAATGTGTGAGGACATGCAGCTACGCACACAATTGTTTTTGCACACCGAGGTCTGCTGGTTACCACGCGGACACGTGCTGACTTGCATTTCTGAAGGGGAAAATATAGGTAGAATATTCCCTTACAAAACTGAATTCCAGTCTGATGAAGCATTCTGAAGACGAAGAATGGATTTGTCAGTTACCTTCTTTGGCGATATATTCAACAAATTTAACGACCTCTGTTTTCAGCTTCAAGGCATTGAAAGAAATACTTTTTGAGCTTCTGAGAAAGTAAAGAGATTTTATAAGAAAGTTTTATTTTGCAGTGATTTCATTAACAAAGTGAATGTAGCAGTTTGTGTAACTGTATTGGAACGTAGAAGACATAATGAAAATAGTACTGCTGATGGTGTTTTGGGAATAGTCAGATTACACCTACAAAAACTCACATTACAGTTTTTAATAAACTTTCCACAAACTGAGAAACACGATAATGCACGAGAATGAATTACAAAGTGTGGTTTTATACTCTTACTTTGGTTCCTCTTGAGAAAACTTAGATGACAGTAGTTTGTTGTATATGATTCTCTGGAAGCAGCTTTGAACCTCGCCTCTATTTCTTGGTTCTCATCGTTTTTATTGTTTACTATTACCCCGAGGTATTTAAACTAATCTACTTCTTCAAACATATGGTTATCGATATGCAGAGTTTTCCATCTTTGTGTTCTGTAATTTCTTTCTACCCTTTCATCATGTCTCATAACTTACTTCTAATCCAGCTTGCTTTGCTTTTTGAAAGAGTCTTTTTACCAGCATTTTAAGATCATCCGGATTTTCAGCGATTAGTACTACGTCAACTGCAAAGGCCATTACATTTATTTTTGTTCCTATTTTAATTCCGTCTTCTGCTTCACTTGCGTTTAGCGCTTCCTGTATTACAATGTTGAACAAGAGGGGTCTCCTTGCCTGACTCCTGTCTTTTTTTCAAATGCCTTTAAATATTCTCCATCCGTTTTCACTATCCCTTTCGAGCCTATCAGCGTCACTTCCACAAGATTTAGAATCTTCTTTGGTATTCCGAATCTCTGTATTTTCTCCCACGACTTGTCTCTGGATATACTGTCATAGGCTTTCTTAAAATCAAAAAATTGTATTGCTATTGTTTTGTGAAGAGTAGGCTGAAATTTAAGACATCAAGAATAATCAAAACGCAAAGAAGTAGGATACGAAGTACTAAGGAATGACGAGATACGGTTGAAGTTCTCTAAGGCTATAGATACAGTAATCAGCAATACCTCAGTAGGCAGTAAAGTTGAAGAGGAATGGGTATCTCTTAAAAAGGGCTATCACAGAAGCTGGGAAGGAAAACATAGGTACCAAGACAGTAACCGCGAAGAAACCATGGGTAACAATAGAAATACTTCAATTTATCGATGAAAGGAGGAAGTAAAAAAACGTTACGTGAAACTCACGAATAGAGAAGTACGAGTTGCTGACGAATGAAATAAATAGGAAGTGCAGAGAAGCTAAGACGAAATGACTGCATGAAAAATGTGAAGACATCGAAAAAGAAATGATTGCTGGAAGGACAGACTCAGTATACAAGAAAGTCAAAACAAGCGTCGGTGACATTACGAGCAAGAGTGAGAACATCAAGAGTGCAACGGGAATTGCACTGTTAAATACAGAGGAGAGAGCGGACAGGTGAAAAGAATACATTGAAAGCCTCTATGAGGGGGAAGATTTGTCTGATGTAATAGAAGAAGAAAAAGGAGTCGATTTAGAAGAGATAGGGGATGCAGTATTAGAATCAGAACTTAAAGGAGCTTTGGAGGACTTAAGATCAAATAAGGCGGAAGGCATAGATAACATTCCATCAGAATTTCTAAAATCATTGCTATCCTGAGTGAAAGTGCAGAAGAATTGCATGATCTGCTGAACGGAATGAACTGTCTAATGAGTACAGAGTATGAACTGAGAGTAAATCGAAGAAAGACGAAGGTAATGAGAAGTAGTAGAATGAGAACTGCCAGAAATTTAACATCAGGATTGATGATCACGAAGTAGATGAAGTTAAGGAATTCTGCTACCTAGGCAGTAAAATAACCAATGACGGACCGAGCACGGAGGACATAAAAAGCAGACTAGGAATGGCAAAATGTGCATTCCTGGCCAATAGAATTCTACTAATATCAAATATCGGTCTTAATTTGAGGAAGAAATTTCTGAGAATGTACGTTTGGAGTACAGCATTGTATAGTAGAGACACATGGACTGTGGGAAAGCCGGAACAGAAGAGAATCGAAGCATTTGAGATGTGGTGCTACTGACGAATGTTGAAAATTAGGTGGACCGATAAGGAATGAGGAGGTTCTGCGCAGAATCGGAGAGGAAAGGAATATGTGGAAAACTCTGATAAGGGGAAGGGACAGGATGATAGGACATCTGTTAAGACATGAGAGAATGACTTCCATGGTAGTAGAGGGAGCTGTAGAGGGAAGAAACTGTAGAGGAAGACAGACTGGAAAATAATTGAGGACGTAGGTTGCAAGTGCTACTCTGAGATGAAGAGGTTAGCACAGGAGAGGAATTCGTGGCGGACCGCATCAAACCAGTCAGAAGACTCTTGTTTTGTTATACTCCCAATATCTCGATATTGCCTCTTTCAGTATGAATATCAGGTCAGTAGCTGAACGATCCTTCATAAACCCCACTTGTTTCTTATTTATTATTTCTTTTAAGTGTGGTTCTAATTTCTTATGGAGGATCTTGGAGAACACTTTATAGGCGGTGCCAATTAATGAGATGCCTTTGTAGTTGTTTGTCACCCTTTTTATAAATTGGTATTATTATCACTTCTGTTCACTCTTCTGGCTTTCTTTCTTCTTACCAGATGTTCATAAAAAGTTTGTGTATTTGTTTTGCAATTTTTATTGGTTCAAATGGGTCTGAGCACTATGCGACTTAACTTCTGAGGACATCAGTCACCTAGAACTTAGAACTAATTAAACCTAACTAACCTAAGGACATCACACACACCCATGCCCGAAGCAGGATGCGAACCTCCGACCGTAGCGTGCAATTTTTATTCCTCCCTTCTGAAACAATTCAGCTGTCACGGTATCTCTTCCTGGAGCTTTGTTTGTTTGTTTTTTTATTATTTTTTTAGTGTTTTGATTGAGTACATTGTCTCTTTCACTGTCGGCGGTTCCACGAAGGGATCTGCAGTCTGATAATCGTGTTGTTGCTCCATTTCTGCACTCCTATCTTCAACATTCGGAGCTCCTAAAAATATTCCCCCCAAATTTATATACATTTGCATCTTTCCAGAACTGTATTGCCTCTTTTATCTTTAATGGCATACATCTGTCGTATATATCTTTTTCTGAAAAATGTGACTGATCTCTAAAATCCTCTTGCATTCTCTGCACTTTTAATCTCCTCTGCTCGTTTGATTAAACCATCCGCGTGTTCTCTCTTTTTCCTTCTGAGAAGATTTTTAATTTCTCTATTACCGTTTTCATATGCATCTTTACTTTCGTTGGAATCCTTTTGTAGATATTTTGCCTTCGCTGTTCTTCTTTCTTTCACTTTTTGATCACATTCTTCTGAAAAACTATGGATTTTACTTCCTTGTTTTTCGCTTGCTTCTAGTGCCGCTTCTTCCCCATTTGTTTTTATCATTTCGCAGTGGTCTTCAGTGTCAAGATTGTCTTCCATTGTTAGCACTTTAAATTGCTTTAGCATCTTAATGGCAAACTCCTGTGCTTTGCCGTTGTCTTTCAATCTGTCTATGTCAATGTTATGGTCTTTTACGCTCTTTCCCCCCTTGGCTTTTCTATCGCTATTCTTTGGCGTACCTCTGCTACGGCTAGATAGTGAATTGTGCCTGCCTCTGCTTTCCTTATGGTTTTCACTTCATTATACTTCTTTTATGTCTTTGCTCCACCAGGTCATGGTCTATTTGGTTTTTTATTCTTCCATCTGGTGATCCGCAAGTTACCTTGTGGATGTCTTTCCGAGGAAAGTGTGTGCTCATAAGCCTTAGGTTGGTTGCACTTGCACAGCTTAGTGTCCTCACTCCATTATCATTACTTTCAACATGTAGGCTTTCAGTCTCAGCTGTTCCTTTCCAGATGATCTCCCTTCCAACTTTAGCATTGGCATCTGCCACAATGAGATTCATATCATATCCTGGTGTCTTACGAATTACCTCTTAGAGAACTTCATAAAAAACAATCTTTCTTTTCGTCTTCCCCTTCCTCGGTCGGAGCATATAGTGTAAGTGTTGTTATATTTGTAGATATACCTTCTGGTCTCATGACAGCTATTTTATCATCAATCGGTTGGAAATCAGTTACTGCCGTTGCTAAACTTCTAATGACTATGAATCCTGCTCCCTTCTGGAACTTTTCATCTTCCGATCCACTTAGCATGGAGTGTCAGTTCGTTTCCAGTTTTCCTGTTCCTGCATATCCAATTTCTTGCAGTGCTGCAAGTTCCAGTTCATATCTGTCGAGTTCTTCTGACAGAATATTGAGAGCTCCAGGTGTTGCCATAGTCGTAATGTTCCACGTTGCAAATCGTAAGTCCTTGTTCGTAAGCCGTTTCCTATATTCCTTGTTTCTATTTTCCTCCGAAGCTTTTTCTTGACGTTTCGTAACAAATTCTTTCTTTTTTTTTTTTTTTTTTTTTTTTTTTTTTTTTTTTTTTTTTTTTTTTTTTTTTTTTTTGGGGGGACGAGTTATTAGCCAAGTGCCCAACCTGGAGGACCGGTCCAGTTATTTTTTCATAGTGAGTGTGTTATTTAGAACAGACTGTGCGAGGGTTGTCCGTGCAGTTGCAATGACCGCTGTGTCCGAGTGGCTCAGTGGTCATAGTACGGCTTTAGCGCCCGAGGAACGCGGACGTCCTGCGTTTTTCCGACTGAAGTGCTGGCCCGCTTGCCTCGTTTACTTTCTTCAGTCGACACTAACGTGACTCTGTAGCACGACAATATCATGACAAATCAATGCCCAAGATCAGTATTGAGATCTGGTTTTAGAAACGACTTTGGTAGACCAAAAGCTCTCGATGTCGAGCGCTTTTACTAGGAAGAGGCCAAGATCCCGGCTGTCGACACCTTCGGTATCCACATTTCGATAGTAAGTAACACGGTCTGTGTGAAACTTACTAACGACGGAACGTACGACAGGCTTCTTCGATACATGAAACAAGTACTACGCTTCTGCCATGCGGACGGAAATGTCGGCAACGTTGAGGTTGCTCATTCCCCACTGGGACTGCAGACGACTATACGCATATTTGAACTAGGCTTCAAACTCTCGGCGGCTGACGTCGTGGCGGCCCTCCGCCACTGTGGTACAGTACACAAACACGTGGCAGAAAAGTGGACCCAATTTATGACGTTTCCAGGTTTACGCCAGGTGCACATTGAGCCCCGACGGCACGTATCATTGTCCCTCCTAATAGGAGGCTGCTCGGCCATAGTTACTTATGACGGCCAGCCTAAAACGTGATCCTGATGCGACGCGGAAGGTCACTTACGTTCCGAGTGCCTCCAACGTTGGATCACATATAACACTACTGTATGCTACTGCTATACCATAACCTTAAAGTAGGAGGCAGGTCGTGAAATAAAACTATCTTGTTAAAGCAATTATGGTATAAAGCAACAGAGCAGTGTTATCCTCTGAGAGGAATTTTGTTATATTTACCGCGTTGTACCTAACGGAGGTGGCTTATCGGAAGTGAAAGTCAGAATTACGTAATTATTCAAACAGTAACAAATAATGTTTTACCTAGGTACACTGTTTAAAGAGTAAGGAAAACGGTCGCCAGCCTAATTAGGCAAGAGAAAGATTGACGTTCTTGTTTAAGAAAATGGGTATAAGTAACTTTGACGGACAAACACAACCTATACTTGGCCACACGCGAGTGCAATGAACTCTGACACATACATATGTTTACGGTAAGATTGAAGCTAACAGCTAGAGGAGCACAAACGATTTGCAAAAATATAACAGATGCCGAAACACACTATTACTTTCAGGGCTTGTTCAAACTGAATGGTCTTTAGAACATTACTGTTAACATTCACTGCAGAATCATTAATTGGACATAGGTTCAGTATTATTGTTCAAACATTTTCCTAGCTGGCATGAAATTATAAATGTAGTTCACTGCAAAAATATGAGCTGGTCACAGGTTAAGTATCTCTCAACTAAATACTATTCTGTTTAGAATGAAAGTTAAATGGAATTCACTAACAGGTTACTTCTCACTGTCTTTTGAATAAAAAAATTATTGTTTTCATAAATAGTGGTAAAGGATAACCTGTGGACTTTATTACACTATTAATATGCACTTTCAATACCCAAAAGAAACAAGTGCTTAGCAAGCATGAGCATATAACTTTCCATAAATGCAGTTCACGACTTTTACTACAGTGAGACGCAATGTTGACAAATTTACAAGAAACTGACTCACCTTTTAAAATTTACTACAGGCAGCACTATGGTCATTAACTAAGCAACACTTTATAAGCCTCAGTTTTAAGAGCTTTTAATCTTTAAAAGAAACTGCAAATTGTCTTTATTACCACAAACTTCTACTTTCAAGTAAATGATTAAACAGTTGACTTTGAAACTCCACAAAACTTTAAATTAGACTGTTTCCATCCATGGGAGGCTTTCACAAGACTACATTTACTACCTCCCACAATTTCACTAAATCCACAGTAAATCTGAACACTCCCTTCTTACCAAAGATCAAACAACATTATTTAATGTTCTGAGGCTTTCATTTTTTCCACAAACTAGGACACTCGGTAATCATAGTTCAAATGGAGAGGAACCTGAGAGGTGTTGTGATAGGAAAACAATCAAGGTAGGTACATAAATTCAGTTATAAGTTACCCTATATTTGACCACACTAACACATCCAATAAGCTGATCCTTCACTGTACATAATTATAGTATTCCGTTACAGTGATTGCGCAATGTGGTGGCAACTGCATGTTGGTAGGTGGATTTTCAGGCAGAATTGCTGGACTTTGTCCCTTCTTGGTGGCGATGATGGATACCAATTCCAGAATTGTTCCAGCTATTTATCCATCCATCCGAGGCATTGGAAAGTGGCAGAAAAAAGCCTCTCTCGGAACCAGCACAATATACAACTTTTACATGGCAGTGCACAGTTTGGTAGCTTGTCCCCGAATGACTCTTGTTCCGCCTTTTCTACCTAGGCCAATCACAATTTGCGCGCACTACACAGTTCTGTTCCTGAGGGGAACCATTATACCTTTACCACACAAACTAACTGAGAACCCTAAGTGAAGGTCAGCAGTTTACATGACAGCAAACAAACACATTAAATAAAACAGAACATTCGCACATATTGACATTTCTACAAAAAAATTATTCACCGAAATTCCAAAGGTATACAGTAAGCTCTGTCTCCCTCCAATTGGGACAAAGAATTTAAATGACAGATATACTACGCTGCATAGAATCAAACCATGACATCAAAGTTTTTACAAAGAAAGGAGTATACAATTTTGTGTTATCGATTCACTCAAACAACATCGATACCACTGGAGACTGCAGACATCGCCGACAGCAGGATGGTAATCAATGCACTTATCGTACCAACGGAAGCGTTTGTGCCGGTGAGGCGTGAGTTAGTGCCATCGTCCAACACGGAAGGCCACACATGAAAACAACATTCTCTGAAACGCCGAAAATGAAGCCATAGACCAACGGCAGCTCCCACTTTTATGGCTACGCAACGTACCTGACTCCTGGTGGTCCCATGGATTTTAGTGATGCACCGTCAGGCATCACCAAAGGCCGCGACCGGGCCAGGTTCTACATTGCCCCCTGTAGTGTAGCGACGTATAGATTTGTTTAAATGATTTTCATTTGACATATGACCATGTGCAGACTTCGTCACCTACGTCAGTCACAACCCACTTCAAAATTATTTATATCCCTTTTAAATTGTCTCAGAATGGTTCTTGAACGAAACCGTAAAACATCATTTGAGTCGTATGCAGAGAATTACGTCACTCAGGCCAATTTCTTTGCGTAAACTTTTTCAATTTAGATGTCGTTTGTTTCTCCTCAGAAATTATATTGATACACGTTATCTGATTTAATCGATATTAGAACCACATTGAATAAAGTTTTTGAGATTCAAAGTCGCGATGAACGCTGTCAAAATTCAATAATCTTGTCAAATATATTATTAATTCATTCACATAATTCTTCATAAATAAATCCTCGGAACACGTATTTCAACTTTAGTAGCATCCACTAGTTTATTAGGCTATCTTCCTACATACAGACGTGAACCTGAGCCTTGACGAGATAAAACTAACATTTTCAATAAGATTAAACTTCCTATGATATCATTGTTGTACAAAACATTACAAATTCTCAGTTATTTAATTTTTAGAAGCACGACGCAACAACTCGGTTTCAGGATCTTCTGTTGCTCTTAGGCTGTCGACCCGCGACGTATAGTGAGTGGCCAGCAATTTTCTCTCCGGTCCCGGCAACGAAGATGCTGTCTCCGTTCGTTGCGCCGCCCTCTCCGTACATGAAACACAAAAAAATATAAAAACATTAGACACTTCACAACCATTACAAATATTACAAAAATACATAAACAAAACTAAATTAAACTTATATTCACCTGCAAACTGGGCTGACACTGGTGGATGGGTGACGCTTCAATTTCGTCCCACTACATACCCCACCCACAAGCGCAGTTTGTCAGGTTTTAACCGAAAATAAAACTTTTTCTATATACAATATTTAACTGTTAATACATTTTCCTCACCTTTTACGTAATCTAGAGTCCTTGCTCTTAGATAGATTTAATCCTTTTACTACGATATTGTTGTGACTATTTTTCATTTAGTCTTAATTGTGCTATTATGGTAATTCATAACCGAATATATGGAGATTACTCCTTTTCATTTAATAGTTGCTAGTAAAGAATAATTTAGTACGTTCTTTAACGTTGTTGCATTAGGACAGAGCGTCCAAATTGTGATAGATTAGTTTCAATTTTATTCATTTACTAGAGTTATTCTTTCCAAAAACGTATATTACTAATAAGTTTCTCACAATAACTAATAGTACTATTTACTTTACGTCGTTCTTTTCCCTAATGCTTTATTTATGCCTGAGGTCAAGAAGAAATCAAGCAAACTTTCTTTAGAATCTCGGCACAGCTTTCTTTACCTTCGGACACTCTGTTGGGTAATGGCAATTTATTTGGGAGAAACAAGCGAGAGAGCCCCGTTTGGTGTGTTCTATATTAACACTATTACAAATCTCTATTAAAGGCACTCTACTATGTTCTCGTAAGCCATATAGCTCTGGACGCCCATGGTCCCTAAAATTATTAACCATCCCCTTTGGTTCCTACTATCCGAGTAAATATAAAAATATACAAAATTCCTTCTGACCTAATAACAAAATTTCTTCCATATAAATCCCCTTTTAGTTATCTTTCTCCTTTTGAAGTACCGGTAGATTATTGTAGATCACTTGTTTAAACATTATGTTATTTCTTTAAAATAACCCGTAACTATCACGAAAACTTCACATGAATAAACTATGAAGGCTCTTCCGTATGTAACATATACTAAATATTAACTTATTTAGGAATGAAGGGTTTCATTTGATCGACACTATATAATCCTTTAATTACACCTGATGAAGGTTCCATAAGAAGTAACGCTTTGGGATGTACAATCTTATGTACAACATATGGACCTTCAAAGATAAAGAAGAATTTTCTACATTCCTTATTGATCTTCGAACTTTTAGGATGAGATCGTACTAATACAAGATCTCCTACCTGAAATGAGGGTTCTATAGCATGTTGATTATAACTTTTAATTCTCCGTTCAGCATTTTTAACAATCTGCTCGCAAACTTTTTCGTCTGGGATGCATTGTTGGATCTCATTTACTGGTGGCCAAGGTAGAGCAGCTAGCAAAGGCTCACCTATAATTCGCTTGCCTAAAATTTCTATAGGTGACAATACCGTCGTTAGGTGAGGCAGTTCGTTTAATATCTTTTCGAATTCAGGCATTAGTTTGGCCCACCGAGTATGTTTATGTGCACAATAAGTTCTACATAATCGTCCTAATTCTTTCATGACTCTTTCTACTAAATTACTTTGAGGGTGATATTTCGAAATTAAGACATGTTTGATTCCATATTGTTTTATCATATCTTGAAACTTTTGGCTAATAAAGGCACTACCGTTGTCAGACATAAGTCGTTTAGGAATGTCCCAGTTAACAAAGTAATTTCGGGTGAGGCAGCGTATAAAGCTTGCTGTATTCGCTCATTTCAAAGTATATAGCTTCACACGTTTGGACCAACATTCCATTACAACAAACACATAAGTAAATCCTCCTGAACTACGAGGCAGAGGGCCGAAAAAATCTAATGACAGTAGATCCCACAGACCTCGAGGAATTACAGCATATAATTTATAACGCTTAGATTTGTTATTAACTTTAACCTTTTGACAGGTTTCACAAGCCCTAATAATACTTCTCACAATACGGGACATATTTTTGAAATAATAATACTTCATTAGATGTTTAATACATTTATGAACTCCAAAATGCCCATAACCTTCATGAATATAAGTAATTAACTCGTACACAACAGTTTTCGGAATGCAGATTTTCCATCTCTGGTGTTCCCTCTGTGCTTTCCAATACAACAAGTCGTTGAAATATAACCATAGACCCCGGGTGTTAACTGTTTCGTCCCCATTATTAAGGTTTTGTATAAGGTTCCTATATTGATCGTCATTTCTTTGATTGCATCTAATAACAGTTACTATCCGTTTAACCTTACGTTCGTTCTCCTGAGTTAAAAGGAAATAAACATGGTAATTTGTTCCTGGTTCTTCTGCAATGTTAATATTCTCCATTCCTACTGGAAGTCTCGAGAAAGCATCCGAAACTACATTTTGAGATCCTTTTATATACCTAATTTCGTATTGAAATTCTTGCAAGCATAATACCCAACGTAACAATCTACGGTGAAGTAACCGACAGTTGTGCAAAAAGGTTAAAGCCTGATGATCAGTATATACAATTGTTTTTCTTCCCATTAATAATCCTCTAAATCGTTGAAAACCCCATACCACTGCGAGAGCTTCCTTCTCGGTTACAAAATAATTTCTTTCATGTTTATTTAATGTTCTACTAGCGAATCCAATAGGCCGATATAATCCCTTTTCATTGGTCAGATCACCTTGGAATATTACGCAAGACACACCATCATCAGAGGCATCCGTACACATACAAAAGTCCTGATTGAAATCTGGATGGTATAACATTTTGGCTTCTGTTACCGCTCCTTTTCTCTTATTAAAAACTTCCTCTTCCTATTTTCCCCAGAGCCATACTGACTTCTCTTTTAATAAATCCAGTAATTTAGGATTAACAATATCCTGCCCTGAAAGAAATCTTCTCAGAAATCCTACCATTCCTAAGAATGATTTCAGTTGTTTCCGATTTCTAGGACTCGGGCATCGAGCAATAGCTTCAATACGTGGTGGGTCTGGCCTAATACCTTTACTGCCCACTATATGCCCCAAAAATCTCACTTCCACCTTTCCGAAGTAAGAATTAAATAATTTTAACGTAATTCCTCTGTCAATTAAACGGTCAAACAATTCTCGTAATATCGTTACGTGTTCTTCCCACGGTTTAGTGGCTACCAAAATATCATCTACATATAAAATAATCTTTTGTAACAATTGCTGACCCAAAGCAGAATCTAATGCCCTAATGAAAGTTGACACTGATATATTAAGTCCAAAAGGTAAAACTTGGAACTGATATGATCTGCCTTCAAAAAGAAAAGCCGTATATTGCCTTGAATCCGGGTGTAATATTACTTGATGGTAGCCAGCAGTTAAATCCATTGTACTCATATAACGAGAACCAGCAATCTTAAGAAGTACGTCCTCCACAGGAATAGGTCTGTCTCTTTCCATCTCTATAATTTTATTTAATTCACGGGCATCCAGAACCAGTCGTACCCCACCAGTAGCCTTCTTAACTACCCACAAAGGACTGTTAAAAGCGCTACATGATCGTTCGATAATGTTTTGTTCTAGCATCTTACTTATTTCTCTACTAGCCGATTCTTTGAATTGTACCGGAATAGGATAAGGTTTCTTAAAGAATGGTTTTTGATCTTTAATCTTAAGTTTGCAAACGTACTCTTTAATTCTCCCCGGTTCATCTGAGAAGACGGCTCTAAATTCTAACAACAAAGATTCCAACTCTTCCTTTTCTTGTTCGGATAGACAATTCGTAGAATAACATTTTTCTTTCACTTCGGTTTTGATACTATTACCAGCCTCACATCGGTATACTTCATATTCAAGATCACTAGAATCTATTAATAGGTTCATGGTCTGTGTGTACTTAATCTGTAAGGATTCGTACAAATTTTCAGGTACTCGATTGACAGAAAACCTCACTTTAAAAGCACATGCCTCCTTATGGATGGTTAAGGAAGAGTCTTTAAAATCTAATATAGCTTTATATTTACACAGCCAATCTATGCCTAAAATTATGGCCACATTTAAGTTGGCTACGACAAGTACAGAGTGAGCAATTAATTGTTTAGCAATTTCAAAAGTTAAATAAACTTGCTCAGTAATATTTTGACTTCTTTTACCAGTAACTCCTATAATTTTCACTCCAGTTACAGGTAAGGTTGGGAAATTCCAATATTTTCTTTTAAGCTGAAATAATTCTTTAGATAAAATACTTACTTCGCTACCCGAATCGATTATAATACTTACTTCGGTATCTTTAATATAACCTTTAATAACGGGTTTATAAATTATATTCTCCCTTATCTGATTGTCTTCCTGAAGTAAATCTTGTTGCCAATCACCTTCCTTTTGGCAGCTTAATGATAAATTGCAATTGGGTCTTGTATAATCTCGACTAACAGTTCCCTTTGGTTGACCCGTACTAAAGGACTTTACTAGTTTTCCGAACTTTCTATGATAACGTCACCTACAACTTGACCTTCATTAACTACTTGAGGATGATTTATCTCATTATCGTTATTGCGTAATTTCCGCATTTTAGAGTTATTACCATGATTTTGTTGGCTCTCTTTATCTTTAGATTGACGTTTTATATAACAAAACCGGCTATGATTGTTGTTGTTAAATTATCGTGGTTCTGAATTATTATTATTTCGAGGATTGTCATTTCTACCAAATCTAAATTTCTCGTCTTCCCTTTCTCTGTTAAGTATATCTAACTGTTCTAAATATCCTAATAATTCGCAAGGTTGTGACCATTCTCTTTCTATCATTCTTTCCTTTACATAGTACGGTAACCTACTAATTAGGACTCGTATTAGGTGACTTTCAATAATTGGTTCTTCAATTAATTTAGCACGGTTTAAATGCCATTCGAAATAATTCCTATAACCTCCCCACCGTTTAGAATATGGAGGAGGGTCTGACAACTCTAAAGTTAAGTGTTGTTGTTTTCCTCTTGACCAATAATTTTGTTTAAACTGCTTAACAAAATCACCCCAGTCCCTAAATTCAGTTCTATGCAGTACTGCCCATTCCGCAGCTTCTGCTTCTAAATGTCCTATTACAAATTGAATCCGTTTTTCATTACTCCATTTAGGAGATAATGAAGTTTCAAAAGCTTTTATAAAGATTATAGGGTGAAGTTCGCCTTCTGGTTTGAATTCAGGAAATCGACTTGCTACATTTGAATTTGTCGTTATATCATCCAAACATTCTGCGAGAGACATAGTTGGATTTTGTTTAGATTGCAGAGACGGAGTTGCATCGGATTGGCTTGCCGTGATTTCTTTATTCGTATTGTTGTCGTCCGAGCTAGCAAACTCGATGCGACTGTTGTCTCTGATTACGTTATTACTTCTACTACTTGAAATGTTTTCATTATTATCTAATTCCGATAACCGTTTAGTAATTTCCTGTATTCGCATTTCTGTATTGGATACGCGATTAGCTAATATCGATTCTTCACTGTGTTCACGATGTGAACGCTCTGTACCTTCGTCAATGTTATTATCTTTGGCAGTCTCAAGGTTACTGCATATTTCAGTAATTAAAAATTTTATGTTTTCTATTTCGGTATGATCTTTTTCTACTCCATGAGTTAATATCTCTAATTATCTATTGAAGAAATCTCTACAGGTTTGGTAGAAACCTCTTTAATAGATTCTAATAATTCTCTACGAACAGTTTCTGTTTGCATAGAAAATTCATCTCGTATCTTATCGTTATTTTTCTGTATTTCATTTACAACTAAGATATTGACATTATCTAGTCTCTCGGTTAAGTCAGTAATATCATTTCGTATGCGAGCTTTTTCCTCACGTGATTCCTGGATATGTTCTTCTAACCTTTTACAATTATCAGCAATCTTATTACTAAGTCCTACTAGGTTTTCCTGCATTTCAACTTTAGAAGCTTCTATTTTATCACTTAATTCTCGACTGGTTTCATTAAGATGTTCCTGTAACCTGTCTGTAGATTTTGTTAGCTCCCCTTTCAATCTAGCATTAGACTGTTTTAATTCCTCTTTTAATCTAGCAATAGATTCTTCGTTAGACTGTTTTAATCTAGCAGTAGATTCTTCGTTAGACTGTTTTAATTCCTGTTTTAGTTCATCTTTTAATCTAGCAGTGGATTCTTCGTTAGATTGTTTTAGTTTAGTGATCGCCCTAAAAAGGGATCTCATGCTCCTATCGGACATAGATTGCTCTTCGTCTGACATTTCACTTCCCGACATTATTGTAAGATATTAGCTACTTACACACGCAGACTTGTAATCAACAATACTGTAAAAGCACACTCCCTGTGTACAACACTCCACTCCCAACTTGAAACAAACTCATCGGGCACTAATATTGTAGTTTGTAGTTCTCGGTGATCAGTGTGCTGCTATGGCCTGCAGAAGTAACAGCCGTCGATGCAGCCGCTGAGATGCTGCGACCCCGCTTCCGCAACCGGCAGGACGTCACTGGCTGCAACCACACTCAGCACCACCGTAGACGGGCGAAGCCCTCAGCAACACCTCTAATACCAGCCGGAGGAACGCCCCGCAGCTGACGTACTGGGCTGCTTGGCTGCGCTCCGTCAGATGCCCACACCCGCGAAGTAGCCGCTGGCTGGTGAAGGCTCCACGAAAACTCGCGTTGACTTCCGAAGGACTCTTGATGATTTAATTGTTTCGTACCTGTGTGCCTTAGTTGCACACAAGTCCTGTTTCCAAGGTCGCCACGGTGTAGTGTAACGACGTATAGATTTGTTTAAATGATTTTCATTTGACATATGACCATTTGCAGACTTCGTCACCTACGTCAGTTACAACCCACTTCAAAATTATTTATATCCCTTTTAAATTGTCTCAGAATGGTTCTTGAACGAAACTGTAAAACATCATTTGAGTCGTATGCACAGAATTACGTCACTCAGGCCAATTGGTTTGCGTAAACTTTTTCAATTTAGATGCTGTTTGTTTCTCCTCAGAAATTATATTGATACACGTTATCTGATTTAATCGATATTAGAACCACATTGAATAAACTTTTTGAGATTCAAAGTCGCGATGAACGCTGTCAAAATTCAATAATCTTGTCAAATATATTATTAATTCATTCACATAATTCTTCATAAATAAATCCTCGGAACACGTATTTCAACTTTAGTAGCATCCACTAGTTTATTAGGCTATCTTCCTACATACAGACGTGAACCTGAGCCTTGACGAGACAAAACTAACATTTTCAATAAGATTAAACTTCCTATGATATCATTGTTGTACAAAACATTACAAATTCTCAGTTATTTAATTTTTAGAAGCACGACGCAACAACTCGGTTTCAGGATCTTCTGTTGCTCTTAGGCTGTCGACCCGCGACGTATAGTGAGTGGCCAGCAATTTTCTCTCCGGTCCCGGCAACGAAGATGCTGTCTCCGTTCGTTGCGCAGCCCACTCCGTACATGAAACATAAAAAAAATACAAAAACTTTAGACACTTCACAACCATTACAAATATTACAAAAATACATAAACAAAACTAAATTAAACTTACACTCACCTGCAAACTGGGCTGACACTGGTGGATGGGTGACGCTTCAATTTCGTCCCACTACATCCCCCCCCCCTTTTTTTTTAAGGACGGTACAGGCACAGTGTCTTCGATGGCGATTTTCATTGCGTCCTTTATCCAAGAACCAAATACCGCAGCCGGCCGGTGTGGCCGTGCGGTTAAAGGCGCTTCAGTCTGGAACCGCGTGGCCGCTACGGTCGCAGGTTCGAATCCTGCCTCGGGCATGGATGTGTGTGATGTCCTTAGGTTAGTTAGGTTTAATTAGTTCTAATAAGTTCTAGGCGACTGATGACCTCAGAAGTTGGGTCGCATAGTGCTCAGAGCCATTTGAACCATTTTTTGAACCAAATACCGCACTATAAGCCTTGTCCGGAAATGGCTATGGTGATTCACGACCTTCATTTGTGCGATATGTCGGAAAAGATACACGGCGACAGTTCTGGACACACGCATCTTACCAGTCATTCGGCAAGCCGACTGGATCGCATATATGTCATAAGGTCTTACAGGGGGAATGGTGGCCGCCGAACGATGGCCTTAGACCTTTCTGATCACAGTGGCTACATCTACACGACGCATCTCCACACTCAACAAGTCTGGCTTAGTAAGTGCCTTTGGAAGATGAGTGTAACACACCTCCATGACCCGGACTGCCGTCGCCAAGTCGCCGCAGCGTGGGCTGTGAACGGTGTCACCCCGAAGCGTCACTCCCGATACCTATCGACTCCGGCGTGGTGGCTCCTCTACGCCAAAGCGGCGGTCCGCAATACATTTTTACTATGCGGCGCTCAAGGGCCTCGACCCTCTACACCCATCACCAGCCAGACAACGAGATCGACACCGAATGAAAGCTCACACATTGTCGTTGACGACGCGCCGCTTAGAAGGCGCCGTAGTCCTCTCGCAAGGACACGACCGAACAGCAGGAGAAGTCTCCGACCATGCACCACACTGTGGCGGACATGCGCCGACACCGCCGACAGTTAATCACACGCCTCACAACGCAAGAAGATCGCTCCTTTACGACCCAACCAACCATATTGAAAGCCGTAGAGGATCATTTTCGACACCTTTACCAGGAAAGAGCTATAGACCGCGAGGCCACTGCGGAAGCATTACAACAAGTGAGTAGCACTATTGACAGGGCAACGGCGATGGCGTTACTGGCGTAAGTCTCGTGTGAGGAAGTGGACAACGCCTCGGACAAAGATGCGGCCAACAAGTCTCCTGGGCCCAATGGATTACCAGCCTAATTTTACCGGACTTTATGTGACATCATGTTGCCCCTCTGAGTTACAATGTTCCGTGGACTCATGTCCCCGGACTCAACCGTACCGCCTTCTTTCGTAGAAGGACTCCTCTTACCAGCACGCATACCAGCAGGAGGAGAATATGTCAATAACCATCGGCCACTTACAATATTGAACGCCGACTACAAGATCTTCACCAGGCTTTTAGCAAACCGTATTAAGAAGACTTTGCCAATGATTCGCGCCCCAGAACAGACGCCAACAGACGCCAACGTACAAATGGCCACCGGCGACTGCAGGGAATTGATAGCTATCGCCTCGGGATGCCGCCTACGAGGGGCGATCGTCTCCATCGATTTTAATCGGGCCTCCGACAGAGTGCATCATAATTTCCCGCTACAGGTGATGGACCGTATGGGATTACCTCCCAGGCACGCCCACGCCCTGCGGCGCCTTCTGGCAATAGCCAGCTTTCAGGTCCAGGTCAACGCACGGACGGGAGGTTGGATACCCATTAAGAAATCTCTACGACAAGATTAGCCCCTTTCTACCTACCTTTATGCAATCGCGCTCGAGGCAGTGCTCGGGGGTCTTGACCATAGGCTATCTGGCATGACTCTGCGAGACACCTCCTTCCGCTATAGGTCGTACGCCGACGACCTGCTACTGCTGGTTCGTTCCGGCGATGAAGTCAGCAGCGTACTACACTGGATCGAGCGATACGGACAGGCTGTGGGCTGTGTCTTCTGAACAAGTCGGCGGCGCTGGATACTGGGAGTGGTCTCGGGCTGGGCGTTGTCACCCCCTTGCCGCCAGTTACTGGACTGAGATATTTGGGACTCACGTTTAAGAAGGAGGTGCGCGGTACAGCCGCAGCAAACTATCGACAGTTACTACAGGTTGTACGCGTGATGGTGCGCGAGAACCTGTTCTGGAACTTGAATAAGCTGCAACGTGTGGAATACCTGAAACTCTACGTGGCATGAAACCTCAATCACTTGATCCAGGTCCTCCCCCTACCAGCGGTGATAGGTCGCAGACTTCAGGCGACGTTCAATTATTTCCTATCCGCAAGTTACATATTTAAAGTACACTACTGGCCATTAAAATTGCTACACCATGAAGGTGACGTGCTACAGACGCGAAATTTAACCGACAGGAAGAAGATACTGTGATATGCAAATGATCAGCTTTTCAGAGCATTCACACAAGGGTGGCGCCGGTGGCGACACCACAACGTGCTGACATGAGGAAAGTTTCCAACCGATTTCTCATACACAAATAGCAGTTGACGGGCGTTGCCTGGTGAAACGTTGTTGTGATGCCTCGTGTAAGGAGGTGAAATGCGTAACATCGCGTTTCCGACTTTGATAAAGGTCGGATTGTAGCCTATCGCGATTGCGGTTTATCGTATCGCGACATTGCTGTTCGCGTTGGTCGAGATCCAATGACTGTTAGCAGAATATGAAATCGGTGGGTTCAGGAGGGTAATACGGAACGCCGTGATGGATCCCAACATCCTCATATCACTAGCAGTCTAGATGACAGGCATCTTATCCGCAAGGCTGTAACGGATCGTGCAGCCACGTCTCGATCCCTGAGTCAACAGATGGGGACGTTTGCAAGACAACAACCATCTGCACGAACAGTTCGACGACGTTTGCAGCAGCATGGACTATCAGCTCAGAGACCATGGCTGCGTTTACCTTTGACGCTGCATCACAGACAGAAGCGCCTGCGATGGTGTACTCAACGACGAACCTGGATGCACGAATGGCAAAACTTCATTTTTTCGGATGAATCCAGGTTCTTTTTACAGCATCATGATGGTCGCATCCGTGTTAAGCGACATCGCGGTGAACGCACATTGGAAGCGTGTATTCGTCATTGCCATATTGGCGTATCACCCGGCGTGATGGTATGGGGTGCCACTGGTTACATGTCTAGGTCACCTCTTGTTCGCATTACCCGCACTTTGAACAGCGGACGTTACATTTCAGATGTGTTACGACCCGTGGCTCTACCCTGCATTCGATCCCTGCGAAACCCTACATTTCAGCAGGATAATGCACGACCGCATGTTGCAGGTCCTGTGCGGGCCTTCCTGGATACAGAAAATGTTCGACTGCTCCCCTGGCCAGCACATTCTCCAGACCTCTCACCAATTGACAACGTCTGGTCAATGGTGGCCGAGCAACTGGCTCGTCACAATATGCCAGTCAATACTCTTGATGAACTGTGGTATCGTGTTGATGCTGCATGGGCAGCTGTATCTGTACACGCTCTGTTTGACTCCATACCCAGGCGTATCAAGGCCGTTATTACGGCCAGAGGTGGTTGTTCTGGGTACTGATTTCTCAGGATCTATGCACCCAAGTTGCGAGAAAATGTAATCACATGTCAGTTCTAGTATAATATATTTGTCCAATGAATATCCGTTTATTATCTGCATTTCTTTTTGGTGTAGCAATTTTAATGGCCAGTAGTGTACGTTATGACACTCTCACCCTCCCCCTACACAATGGAGGGCTGGGACTGGATAATGTCCGAGCACGAGCAGCCGCCTCTTGTATGATCAGCAGTGGAAACGATGGGCCAGTCAACACATCTCCCTCGTGGGACGACTATTGGACGTCCTGTTGCCGGTCTCTCGTGTCCTGCCGGTGACGGTGGTGCAAGTAGCTTCACAACACTCCCATGCATCGACATTTCATTCTGGAATGCAGCTGTGTGGCCTCGGATCTCCCCACAGCACTCCAACCGGAAGCGAAAGATTTTTACACCACCCCTTCTGCGGGCAGTGGTAGATGGCTCTGAGCCCTATGGGACTCAACATCTGAGGTCATCAGTCCCCTAGAGCTTGGAACTACTGAAACCTAACTAACCTAAGGGCATCACACACATCCATGCCCGAGGCAGGATTCGAACCTGCGACCGTAGCTGTCGCGCGGTTCCGGACTGACGCGCCTGGAACCGCTTGGCCACCGCGGCCGGCAACGTGGTAGAAACCAAGTACACAACTGTCAGTTTGTCGCGAGTGTGGAAAATGATACACAGCCACATTCTGTCACCCACTGTACATGCGACGTGGTATCAAGTCACCAATAAAAAATATGCTACGAGACGCCGTCGCCACGCTATCGGATTAACGGACTCACAACTTTGCTCCGACTGTTGCCTCCTGGACACTGATGAACGTCGCTTCACGTGCGTGTCGTCGTCCGGCGTTTGACGACTGACAGGATCTTAGCTTGTGATCTACGTGTTCCACCTGACGTGACTGAGCCTCGATCCCTTATCCGATCCGGATGACTGTTCACCTCACCAAATATTTTACATGTTTCAAGGGAATGACAATCGGTTACTTCTTCGGTGAAACGAAGAAGGTAGAACTTGATTACTGGTGGTACCGGCAAAACGCAAAACGGTCACACCGCCCTTGCACACACACCGAGATACCGTAACTCTTTGCGAATTATTTACGCAGCGTTTTCGTAAACCCGCCTTCTAGTGGGGAGAGCCAGACTCTGCGTAACGTACGGGGCAGCATCCCATCGAAGACAGAATGACCTGGCAAGCAGTGACAAAGGAAAGCGAACAGTTGATTCCAGGAACGCTGCATTGATTGAGTCATTAGCAACACAGCATGGGTTTGTCGTAGATATTTTAGACAGTACTGACAGACATTGAAAACGCTAGTGGCAATGGACAGGAAAACTCCAGTTACACCATTTCTTGAAGAAAAATTCTTTTCGCTCAAGTAGCGCAAGAAATATTCAAAGGTATTTCACTTTCTGCTTTGAATCACATTTTTATTGTAACATTTTGTTTTGCAACATTTTTATTTGTACACATTTATTAGTTATAATCATGTAATTACATAAAAAAGTGGGTAGCGTTCGAGCGCTGCAAGAGAGTCGTAGACGAGGCGACGGTTCGAGTCCCGCCCACACTTATTTTTTATTCTATATTTTTTCATCACTGGTCACATTATTTAATTTATACGACATTTGAGAGGTAATATATTGAAAAAAAACCACGTGCATTTTGATGAAGTTATAGTGAATTTCATAAAATTAAAAAGAAAATGGGGTAAGCAGGATACACGGATTCGAATCATGGTCCGGCGCATATTATCAATTTTCCCCATTGATTTCAATCAATGCCAACACGCATTCAGTGTCCATAATTCCTTTTAGTTATCGTCATTGTATCGTCACTAGACAGATAATGTAGCAATGTGACGGATTATGCAAAGCGATCGTAAATAAAATGGAGAACAGTAACTGCGATCACACAGAATGATCGTATCTAATGAATAAAAATGATAATAAAATACCGTATTGTCACTGAACAAAAATATCTAAAGTGGATGATTTCAGTCGTATGTTGTTAACAAAATTTAGATATACTGTTTACAAAATTAACATCGTGTTGTGTTAAACTAACTAAATAACGTGTTAAAGAAAGCTGTTAAAAATGATAATAAGAATAAATTTAACTCAAATAGAGCGACAGATGTCAGGTGTATACACAAATCTAAAGAACAGCTTAAGAGAAGAAATACTACTGTAAATACGTGAGGTCTAAAATAGATTCAGTTATGTAGCAACAGTGTGTGTCGGACATGAAGAAGCGTAAATTGATATCACAGCTGCAAAATACTAACGCGAATTCTTTACAGACGAATGGAAAAACTGGTAGAAGCCGACCTCGGGGAAGATCACTTCGGATTCCGTAGAAATGTTGGAACACGTGAGGCAATACTGACCCTACGACTTATCTTAGAAGAAAGATTAAGGAATGGCAAACCTACGTTTCTAGCATTTGTAGACTTACAGAAAGCTTTTGACAATGTTGACTGGAATACTCCCCTTCAAATTCTGAAGGTGGCAGGGGTAAAACACAGGGAGCGAAAGGCTATTTACAATTTGTACAGAAACCGGATGGCAGTTATAAGAGTCGAGGGACATGAAAGGGAAGCAGTGGTTGGGAAGGGAGTGAGACAGGGTTGTAGCCTCTCCCCGATGCTATTCAATCTGTATATTGATCAAGCAGTAAAGGAAACAAAAGAAAAGTTCGGAGTAGGCATTGAAAGCCATGGAGAAGAAATAAAAGCTTTGAGGTTCGCCGATGACATTGTAATTCTGTCAGAGACAGCAAAGGACTTGGAAGAGCAGCTGAACGGAATGGACAGTGTCTTGAAAGGAGTGTATAAGATGAACATCAACAAAAGCAAAAAGAGGATAATGGAATGTAGTCGAATTAAGTCGGGTGATGCTGAGGGTATTAGATTAGGAAATGAGACACTTAAAGTAGTAAACGAGTTTTGCTACTTGAGGAGCAAAATAACTGATGATGGTCGAAGTAGAGAGGATATAAAATGTAGGCTGGCAATGGCAAGGAAAGCGTTTCTGAAGAAGAGAAATTTGTTAACATCGAGTATAGATTTAAGCGTCAGGAAGTCGTTTCTGAAAGTATTTGTATGGAGTGTAGCCACGTATGGAAGTGAAACATGGACGATAAATAGTTTAGACAAGAAGAGAATAGAAGCTTTCGAAATGCGGTGCTACAGAAGAATGCTGAAGATTAGATGGGTAGATCATATAACTAATGAGGAGGTGTTGAATAGAACTGGGGAGAAGAGGAGTTTGTGGCACAACTTGACTAGAAGAAGGGATCGTTTGGTAGGACATGTTCTAAGGCATCAAGGGATCACCAATTTAGTACTGGAGGGCAGCGTGGATGTTAAAAATTGTAGAGGGAGACCAAGAGATGAATATACTAAGCAGATTCAGAAGGATGTAGGCTGCAGTAGGTACTGGGAGATGAAGAAGCTTGCACAGGATAGAGTAGCATGGAGAGCTGCATCAAACCAGTCTCAGGACTGAAGACAACAACAACAACAACAACAACAACAACAATATCATAGTTACATGAAATAAAAGAGGGATACATTTTCAAAATTAACGTTTAGATTGTCTGTTGTTAACAACACTAAAATAATAAAAATCACTTCTATTATTATAAGTAATAAGGAACGAAATCATTCTCTGAGGTTCCTATACTTCCACTTCGAATTATTTGTTATGTTTTGTGACATTATTCGTAAACTAGTCGCTTAGCGTCACCTAGAGTGAGTGCTAGATTAATGCAGCTACCACTGGTTTAACCGTGTTTAGCACCTAAGAATAATCTTTGCCCGCTGCAATGCTGTTAGAATTATGATTGTCGCAGCGCAGTGGGGGCAGGGAGTCACCAGCTGTTCCTCCGACGCGCTCGCCTGAGGCGTGCCTTTTGCGAAGCAGTCAGTTCAGCATAATTACTCACTCGACGTTCTTATCGTCTAAAATTTTCGGTGTGAAGCGGCGCATATTGTACTGTGGTATACGAGACGTTACTAAAACTGAGTGTAAGTAAACTGGTATGGTACGAATGATAACTTTAATAACAAATCGTGCAATCTATGATCAGCCAGTAATCTCCTCGGATTATCAATGAAGAGAGTGTATAATTAGGTATGTGGAGGTGACGAGGAATAATATAACACTTTCATCAACCCGTGCCACAGATCCCTGTGCGCTATAGCTTACTTTGGAAATTAAACCTTCATTTACTCCAAGTAATAATGATACTTTATGCCCAGCTCCCTCTCTTGCTACATAAGTAAAACTTATTCTAGTCCTTACGCATTGATAATAATATTTCGGTTTTTATGCTGTTCCTTAGATTTGCATGTATACCTGCGGTTTCACGCTCTATTTGAATTAAAGCTTGTAGCGGTTCTACCTGCTTTACTTGTCTTCGGTTGTTGATTGTCCTCGGTGTCGAGGCACTGCGTTGCTGCACTGGCTGAGAAATGGGGTTTGTGGATTCCGACACTGACTCCTGTAAATAATGTAGCCGACAGGTGCACAGTTACGTTTCACAGTACTTCAATTTCACTTTTCACAACCCCGTGATAATACACAGTTATATATGCATGGCCAGTTCACTATCGTTTAAACCTTTTATAAGCTTCATTAATAGCTTTCAGGCGAACCTCCTCATACTGCTACAATAGTTTCCTGTTGAACATCTACGAGCAGTAAAACCTAACCACAAAGTTCACAGTTCTTGAAGAATAAACAGATATGTATGGAAACAGAAAATGCCAGTCTCATTGTTTTTACACACGGCCCAACTGTGTAACATTTATTTCACAGTTAAGTTGAAGCATTGTTGTTGTTCTAAGTTGTGTTAAACTAGCTAAAGAATGTGTTAAAGAAAGATTATAATAAGAATAAATTATTTCTCGTCTGAAGCTCGGCAGTGAACTGTTTCGTGACCAAATGTCGGGCCCTTATATATATCCTGACAATAATGGGTGCTGAAGTTAAATGTACAGAAATTACAATTAAGACTTATTAAATTAACTGAATATATCGAAAAATTGCGTCTTCTTAACAGTTTCTGCTACTACTAGGGTTAGGCCGAATTATTTGCTTAAAGCATGAAATTAACAAATATAGTTATGTAAACAATACTTTTGGCAAAACTGTTAATTACTTTGGAATTAATTCAGGGCTGGTATTGTTAACATGTTTTTCAACAGAGCCAAATATATAGATTAAGATTACTAGTATTTCGTCTTTCAATTGCTTATAATTAGTATAGAATTTATATTTGTTTATATGTCAACAATAGACTTCAAGTTACGAAACAATTACTGGTTATGTCCTTTAAAAAAGATACTTACTACGAATAGTCAAAAATAAATTAGAAAATCAATTACATACATAAACTAAGCACAAAATTAGATCGGGTGTTATTTACTTTAAAACTGAGGGCCAATATTTCTCTATTATAAAAACTCAGATTATATTCACGTATGCTAATGGTAAATAGTTAAAAGTAACAAAGCGAATTTAAGGAGGCAGATGGTAAAACAAGAGGGGAATTAAAATTATCCCAGCTTGCTTCGTCAGAAGCTCAAGTTATAATTTTGTAACTTACTCAACGGAAGAAATAACTGACGATTGGGAGATAGCCTTGATCCACCCATTGCACAGAGTAGATGATAAAACCGATGTGAACAGCTGTAGAGGCAGTTCTCTCCTACCGGTTACCTACAGCATCTCTTTAAAGATATTATTACTAGTTAGGGCGGAACAACAACTCGACTCTTGGTGAATAACAGCGACGCCGTAGGAAGAATAGATCTTGATAATAGCATATTCTCAACCCCAGGTCAATAACGATGTATCTGAAAAGGTCACTTTTGTTGACTTTAGGAAAGTCTGTGGCTCAGCTTATAGAAAGCCATGGCTGGAAATATTCAGTGAAATGGGTGTCGATAGAAAACCACACCTCTGATTAAGTAAACACTGAAAAACACCAATTCTAGTGTGCAATTTAGAGGTGAAAGTTTTGAGATCAAATCTGGAGAAAGGCAGGGAGATGGTTTCTTTCCGCTGCTGTTTAATCGTCTTTTAGGAAAAGTCATCAGGGAATGGAGAATGTCATTAGGAGAAAGACAAACCGGTGAGGGAGTCAGATTATGGTACAAAAGCAACAACCTGTCAATAGAATGTTTAGCATATTTTTCACACTCGACAAAACAGTCACCAGACAAAGAGAACTGCTCAAAGAACAAGTTGAGAAACCAGGTTTACCTATTTCCTTTGAGAAAATCAAATTTATCACAAACATTAAGGCAGCCCCAATATAATGAAAAGTAAATATGGAAAAACGTAGAGAACTAAAAAGACCAAGTATCTATGAGAAGTAACTGAACAAGACATTTCGGAAAAGATCCCATTAAAACAAGAGTTAATAACATGAAAAGAGCATACTACCTCACAAACTACGTATATAATAAGAAATCAATATCCATGACTATTAAATTTACACGTTCCTCTACAGTAATTTGCCCAGATGCAATTTCCGCAGCATAATATTTCACTCAGAACAAAAAGTCGATGTTGGAAGCAGTGGAAATTACAGGAAGGACAATATTGAGCGAAATTTTGGGACCAGTTAAACAGCAAACACAATACGGAAGACGTTATAATAGAGATATTGTAAAAATTACACATGATTAGGGAAAGAAGAATAACTTTCTACGACCACATCCAAAGGACGAGTCTGAAGAGACTGACAAAAATACTGTTCACTGGACTTAAAGATGGATGAAACTGGTGCAAATAAGTTGGAAGGGACATGGACGAACTCCAAATTACTCCACAACATATTAGGGAACGACTGCCACTCAGAAAAAACTTCACAGGATTCTATGAAAAACGAAACAAAAAGGCTGGAGCCACTTAGAGAGATGAAAGAAGAGAGAAACATCGAGAAATGATAAGAGAAATATGGAAGACAAGAAAGGAGAAACAGGTGAAATAATCGTGTCCCACGCGTAAAAGAAGTTACGATCATTTGTGTCATCACAGTTACTGTTTCTGTTTTATTCACAATCGTTTTGTGGAATCAGTAACATTTCTGTATTATCTGTCTAATGACGATGCAGTTGTGTATAAGAACTGACATTTGCTCCTTTTTATTTTCCATAATAGTTTTATCTACTTTTGTGTGTATAATTTTTTGCAGATTGTTTCAACAACTTTTGGTGTCTTATACACCTGAATGTTATTTACGTAATTGAAATTAATATATTTATTTGTAACGATTATGGCTTGACATAATCGGTAAATTACACTCGATGGAGGTAAACTGGTATGCACTCACTTCCTGCCGCATTTCTACCAGGCGGTCGACGGATTGTTCATATGATCGTGATGTTCCAGAATTTGCCTTTGAAGTTACGTTAGATAACTAGACTTCTTAAGTCCTGATACTTCCACAACTCTGTGAGAAATTCTTATGAACACTGCTGGCAGCGTGATTGCATATAATTTATACGTGTGAATTACTATAGGCTTTAGCCTAATTTTTTGTTTGATGTAACTGTAGGTAACCTGATAACGTTCTTTTAACGAACCTTGTCAAAACATAATAAATATGTATCAATAGAGTTGTGGTGGTTCTTATTAACAGTAGCAGTGTATCACTGACATGGCGGCCCTCAAATTTAGTTTCGTTTATTAGGTGAAAGCATGTAGTATTGCGGTAAACGCTTACATAATATTCACATAGACATTTGTTAGAGAAAGTTTTGCATCAACGATGTATAATGTACGCTTGATGTAACGGAGACGTACGATTTTCCACAGTAGATCTACAGCTGGCCACTGTCAGACTGTAGTTTCCATGTGTACTACTAGCCTCTGTGCGTCTGCTATCCTGACAGGCATCAAGCAGTAAGTGCTGTGTGCAGTGAGTCAGTGTGCTTAGAACGGGACATGCATCGTTACTCTGTCAGCGGAAGAGGTTATTGAGCACGAAGTTGCCAGCGGGGTCGGTGTACATCACATCGATATCGTCAGAATGTGCCAGCATTATTATATTACGCAGTGTCCAAAATATAACTCATGGTCGTCGTGCAAGAGCAGCAGCATCACATAGCCACCTCTTTTCTAAAGCTACGGTTCGTAGCAGCTCGGTTGCGTTGAACCACATTGACGCACGCGGTATTTTATTAGGGGCAGTGCGACAGCTATGTGACCCAACTGTAAAAGTACGCCTCCACTGGGAGGTTTTAATGTCCAGATGCCCAACACGTAATGCTAGCAGAATACCATTTTGGTATCCATAACATAGAAAAAGAAAGTACGTACATTTTTCACTTTGTTCTGTGACTCTTTACTAACGAGTGTCATGGTCTTTGTCTGGGTATGTAAATACTATTTGCTGTGTCTCTGTTTAAAGGTCTGCTGTGCAATGTTCTTCGGATGTGCATGCATTTGTGAAGGAACAGACACTGCTGCGTGCTCCAGCTGTATGAAATACAACAAATGAGTTTGCAATCTGTATATGATATTGTATAGCAGACAGTTAGACGCAGACATTGCAAATAATACTTTTTTTAACATTTTTATGCAGCGACAGCAACTGATATTGTTTATATAAGAATATACAGCCTACATTTGCAGGTTAACTTTATCGTTCATCTAGGTTTCATCGTTAGTAATAAAGTCTTCTTCAAAACATAAATTATTATTTAAATGTTTGCACGACGAGACCCATACAACGGGCTTAAACTGAATTTCTAAAGTTGGTTTAATAGAAGTGACAAAACCTAATGGTTATGCATCAAGTTTTATGAAGTTGACTTAAGACATGGCCTGTTTTAGGCAAACATTTAAATAATAATTTATGTTCTGAAGAAGACGTTATTACTAACATTGAAACCTAGGTAAACGATAAAGTTAACCTGCAACTGTGGGCTATATATTCTTATACAAATAATACTTAATTATCTCCTTTTTGTTCTATTATCGTTTTCTGTCAAGTGTCAACGGAGAATTCATTAGCTTCCAGTTTAATTTTTCATACGACAAGAATACCCCATGGTGAAATAAAACACAATAATAATTATCGCTGTAGGAATAGTATTATTAACGATCGTGTATAGTTTGTTTCTTACACAGACTGTGGTGCGTGTGTATGTATGTATGTGTGTGTGTGTGTGTGTGTGTGTGTGTGTGTGTCTGTATCAAAGAGCGACGTCAATGGTTATAATGTAGTGAATACAGTGGAAAACAGGAATGAAAAAACACTAACGTCAGTGCAGATCGACACATGTGCAGTGTAAATAGCAAACAGTGTAAATATACTGCAAAAAGCAGTGAGTGTACAGACAGGCAACAAATCCACATGCAAGCCACTCACGCCAAATGAAATTAGTAGGATGGAGTGAATGAACGAACAACACGTTAGTGTCCAGCAGATACCAGCTATACGTCAAGGTCAAAGTTGAAAAATATCTCGCACAATTATGGAATAAGTACTATGGTTCATATGAAGAATTCAAGGAAATATGGTACCAAGAGATAGTAATGTTTCATGATTTCTCTTGTTTACAGCTGCATTTGACGTATTCACATTTCCGTGAGACCTTATCTGTACTATAAACGCATTACAGAAAGTACGACTTACCAAACTGACACGAAATTAATGTTCAAGTACCCACTGGCAAAAGACATGGGCTAGCGGTAGGGACAAATACAGATGGCGGCAGTATCGTGCACACGAGGTATAAAAGGGCAGTGTTCTCAGGTAATTCATGTGAAACGGTTTTCAACACGATTATGGCCACACGACGGTAAGAACGGACTTGGGTTTCGGAATGGTATTTGACGCATGGGGCATTCCATTTTGGTACATAGACATCCGCAACTGAGAGGAATGATAATGAATTTAGAGATACCCACTTCAGTTGTACTAATTATAATTAGCACAACTGAAGTAGATCTCCCTCAATTAATTATCCGATCAAATGAGTCCCGATTTCAGCTGGTAAGAGCTGATGGCAGGGTCGAGTGTGGCGCAGACCCAACGAAGCCATGGTCCAAATTGTCAACAAGGCACTGTACATACTGGTATGGAGACCAGTAATGGTGTGGGCTGTATTTACGTGGAATGGACTGTGTCACTGACTAGAAATGGTTATGTTTGGCTACTTGGAGACAATTTGCACCCATTTATGTTTCAAATGGCTCTGAGCACTATGGGACTTAACATCTATGTTCATTAGTCCCCAACAATTTAGAACTACTTAAACCTAACTAACCTAAGGACATCACACAACCCCCCCCCCCCCACCCGGGGGGTCCACAGCTGTTTTCTGGATACGTGCGTAGCGAGCACGGGACCCAGAGCTAATGTGGCCTTCTTTCCTTTCTGCGCTGCATACCTTCCCTTTTCGTATCCTTCCCCATCCCCCATCTTCGCCCCCCTCCCCTCACCTCTGCCTCTTTCCTTCCCTTTTTCCCCCTCTGGGAGTATATTTTGCGCCTGCGTCCGGAGACGAACGTTCGAAAATGCTTTCTCTGTTTGCAAGTCTTCGTTCTTCCTTTGTCCTTCTCTTTTCCTTACCTCTTGTCTTTGCCCTTTTCTCTGCTGCGGCGTTTGAGACCTCTCTTCTTTCCTTTCCCTTTGTTTTCCCCTTTCTCTTTTTTCCTCCCTGTGCGTGTCTGAAGGCCGAACCACGCATTTCCATGCGTAGCCAGTGACGGGGTAACGCGTAATTCCCCGCCCCAGGTAGACAGGTAGGACACGTACATACCCCCTGGTAACAGCCAGGCCCAGGGAGGGGTGATTACCCGAACTGATACCTTCCGAAAGTGCCGATTGGTCCCTCCGTCCATTTCTCGGGAGGTGTGACCTGAGGTGTGAACAATAACCTAAGGCGGGAGTGCCCTCAGAGAGGGCCTCCACAAGGAAGGAGTGCGCCATTGGAGACGCCGGTAATCATGGGGGATACTTTCGTAATGGTTTCCTCATCTTCTACTATGTCTGCTCACAAGCGTAAGTTCAATTCAATGAGTCTCAGCCACAGACAGTCCTACCATCGTTGCCACAGTTCCTTGTTGTTTCTCGGTCTGACGAAGGTCACGACTTCTCCATGGTCAATCCTTTCATTATTCAGAAAGGTGTCGACGCAATTGCAGGTCCTGTAAAGTCTTGTTCCAGATTACGAAATGGCACCTTGTTGTTAGAAACAGTCAGTGCCCTCCAGGCACAAAAATTGCTGTGTACTTCACTGCTACACACATTCCCTGTCCGGGTGGAAGCGCACTGCACTTTAAATTCATCACGTGGGGTCGTTTATACACGCTCCCTCGACGGATTGTCCGACGAGGAAATTCAACACTACCTATCTGACCAGGGCGAAACGGCTGTTAATAGAGTCATGAAAAGGGTTGACATGAACATCATTCCAACCCGTACTGTCTTCTTGACATCTGACAAAGTTCAACTCCCATCGAAAATCAAAGTGGGCTATGAGATAATTTCCGTTCGCCCTTACATCCCAAACCCTACGCGTTGCTATCGGTGTCAGCGGTTCAATCACACCAGCCAGTCCTGTTCCAATCCGGCCAAATGTGTTACGTGTGGCAAGGATGCCCTTGAGCGTGCTTGTCCACCTCCATCCTCTCGTTGCATCAACTGTACGGGTGACCACGCTGCTTCCTCTACAGATTGCCCCATTTTTAAAGACGAAAAACTCATTCAGGAAATCAGAATGAAGGAAAAGGTGTCGACCTTTGCTGCTCGAAACTTATTCGCCAGTCGAAAGCCCACTGTGCCTCAGGCAGGAAAATACAGCACTGTCGTTGCCTCTCCTCAGCCAACAAAGGAGGTGGCCACGCAGACTTGTGATCTCACCTTTAGTGCCATGGTCGTCAGATCGGCCAGCGCAAAGATCGCCCGTTCAACGTCCCCACTTTCGCCTGCTCACTCGATGGCTCACCCTTCATCGGGTTCTGCTAAATCTCGAGCCCAAAAGTCAGACACAAAGACTTCCAAAAAAGAGCATACTCGTGAAGATTCTTTACGTACCCCAACTTCACAACCATCGATTCCTCCTTCATCTAAACATCATGTTTCCAAGAAGGCTAATAAGAAACCCAGTACATCTCCTCCTCCACCAAGGCGTGTCTCATCTACAGCACCACCTGGCGGTAACCGCCCTCGGCCATCTTCTGTGTCGCCGAGGCGCACTGCTGGCGGCCGATCAACCGGCTGATCGCTGGTGGCAGGAGCTGCTCCTGAACAACCTATGGATCAGGATCTTCTGCCTTTGGCTGAATGCCGTTCCATCCTGTCGGTCGCAAGCTCTGAGCAGTCGTTGAGTTGACGGCAACCTTGGTCACATTCCTCCATTTTCTGTTCACCCTATGTCCATTATCCACTGGAATATCCGCGGCATTCGAGCCAATCGGGATGAATTTTCGATCCTCTTACGATCCTACTCGCCGGTCATCTTCTGTCTTCAGGAAACAAAGCTGCGTCCTCACGACCGCTTTGTTCTCCCCCATTTTCAGTCCATCCGATTTGATCTCCCCTCTGTCTTCTCCATGATACTCTCCATTATCACCCAATCACCTTAAACACTTCCTTCCAAGCTGTCGCTGTCTGTCTTTCCCTTTCTGGATACACCTTCTCTCTTTGTACTGTATACATTCCATCGTCCACACCAATGGCACGAGCTGATATCCTTCATCTTCTTGGTCAGCTTCCACCCCCCCTATTTGCTGGTTGGGGACTTCAATGCCCACCACCCGCTTTGGGGATCTTCACATCCTTGTCCGCGCGGCTCACTATTGATAGACGTCTTCCACCAAGCGGATCTTGTTTGCCTCAACACTGGGGACCCTACATTTTTGTCTGCCTCCACGACAAATTTATCTCATTTGGACCTTTCGGTCAGTACTGTTCCGCTAGCTCGGCGCTTCGAATGGTTCGCCCTTGATGACACGAACTCGAGTGACCACTTTCCATGTGTCCTTAGACTGCAGCCTCAACTGCCATATATGCGTCCGCGACGCTGGAAGTTTGCCCAAGCCGATTGGACACTTTTTTCGTCTCTAGCGACATTCGATGACCGTCACTTTCCTAGCGTCGACGATGAGGTCACACATATTACAGACGTTATTCTTACAGCTGCGGAACGTTCAATACCACGCACCTCCGAATTGCCCCGGCGCCCCCCAGTTCCTTGGTGGAACGAGGCATGCCGTGACGCAATACGTGAGCGGCGACGTGCTCTTCGCGTTTTCCGCCACCATCCTATTTTGGCCAACTGTATCCGCTATAAACAGTTCCGTGCGCGATACCGTCGCGTCATCCGCGATAGCAAGAAGGCAATCTGGAACTTCTTTACTAGCTCATTTAACACCTTCACTCCCTCCTCGGAAGTTTGGAGTCGGATTCGACGGTTATCTGGCGCGCCTAGTTTCTCCCCGGTCTCTGGGCTCACTGTCGCGCATGATACGTTAGTGGGGCCCGTCGCAATTTCTAACTCATTGGGTCAACACTTTGCTGAGATTTCGAGCTCCTCAAATTACCCTCCAGCGTTTCTCCCGAAGAAACTTGCAGCGGAAGTGCTCTTGCTTTCTCCTCTCAAAATCGCGAAAGCTATAATACTGTTTTCTCCTTGCAGGAACTCCAACATGCACTCTCTTCTTCTCGTTCCTCCGCCCCAGGACCGGATGGTATCCACATCCAAATGTTGCTGCATTTATCAAACCATAGTCTGCGTTACCTCATTCGCCTTTATAATCGAATTTGGACCGACAGTACTTTTCCCAGACGATGGCGGGAAGCTATCGTCGTTCCTGTTCCGAAACCTGGAAAAGACAAACATCCCCCCTCTAGCTATCGCCCCATTTCTCTCACGAGTAGTGTATGTAAGGTTTTGGAGCGTGTGGTGAATTGCCGTTTAGCTTGGTGGCTGGAGTCCCGCAGTCTTTTAACACCTGCCCAATGCAGTTTCCGAAAACATCGTTCTGCTGTTGACCATCTTGTTGTTCTCTCCACTTATATCATGAACAATTTTCTCTGGGAACGGCAAACAGTAGCAATATTTTTTGATCTGGAGAGAGCATACGATACCTGTTGGAGGACAGGCATCCTCCGCACACTGTTCTCTTGGGGCTTTCGAGGTCGGCTGCCCCTTTTTCTTCGCGAATTTATGGCAGAGCGCACATTTAAAGTGCGGGTGAACACTACTCTCTCCCGTACTTTCTCCCAAGAAAACGGGGTACCCCAGGGCTCCGTGCTGAGTGTTATACTGTTTGCCATTGCCATAAATCCCGTTATGGACTGTCTCCTTCCCGATGCCTCAGGCTCCCTCTTTGTGGACGATTTTGCGATCTACTACAGCTCTCAAGGGACCAGCCTTCTTGAACGACGTCTTCAAGGATGTCTCGATCCCCTCCACTCTTGGAGCATCGAAACTGGCTTCCGCTTTTCTCCCAGTAAGACCGTTTGTGCTAATTTTTGGCGTCGTAAATTCTCCCACCCTCCTTACATCTAGGACCTGTCAACCTTCCGTATTCGGACGTCACTAAATTCTTGGGTCTTATGTTTGACAGAAAACTGTGCTGGTCCTCCCACATTTCCTATCTTTCGGCTCACTGTCTGCGATCCCTCAACACACTCCGTGTCCTGAATGGTACCTCCTGAGGAGCGGACCGAGTGGTCCTTCTCCGCCTCTATCGCGCCTTAGTGCGCTCGAAATTGGACTATGGAAGCATAGCTTACTCCTCTGCTCGGCCGTCTATTCTTCGGCGTCTCGACTCTATCCACCAGCCCTGTGGAAAGCCCTTATGCTGAGACTGCTGAACCTCCGCTGTCCAATCGACGAGCTGTCCTTCTGAGTCGTTATGCTAGCCATCTGTCTTCCATGCCTGCTAATCCGGCCCATGACATTTTTTTCGACGCCTCCTTGGATTTAGGGTATGCAGGCCGCCCTTCCTCCCTACTACCACCGGGAGCCCGCTCCCGTCAACTGCTCCATTCTCTTTCCTTCCGCTTTCCTAAAACCTTCTTGACAACTTGGGGTACAGCACCGCCTTGGCTCCGTCCCCAGACCTGTCTGCTCCGTAACCTTTGTCAATTTCCCAAGGGTGGTACCCCTTCACTTGTTCATTGTCGGGCATTTGCTGCTCTATGTGCACAAATGAAGGAAGCCACATTTATTTACACTGATGGCTCGAAAACATCGTTAGGTGTAGGGAGTGCCTATATTGTTGGCGACACCCCAAATCGATTTCGGCTTCCCGACCAGTGTTCGGTTTATACTGCGGAGCTTTACGCTGTTCTCCAGGCTGTCCAATACATCCGTCGCCATCAGCGGATACAGTATGTTATCTGTTCAGATTCTCTCAGCTCTCTCCTCAGTCTCCAAGCTCTCTACCCAGTCCACCCTCTGGTCCACCGGATTCAGGACTGCCTCCACTTCCTCCACTTGGGGGGCGTCTCTGTGGCGTTCCTCTGGATCCCAGGACACGTTGGTATCTGTGGCAATGAGGCGGCCGATATAGCGGCCAAGGGTGCAGTCTCGCTTCTTCAGCCAGCTATTCGCACGATTCCCTTCGCCGATCTATGGAGTGTTTTATGTCGTCGTGTTACTCTTTTATGGCACGCACATTGGTCGACACTTCCCAATAATAAATTGCGGGACGTGAAAGCTCTTCCCTGTGCTTGGAGCTCTTCCTCCCGAACGCGTCGTCGAGAGGAGGTAATTTTAACTAGACTCCGGATAGGGCACTGTCTTTTTAGCCATCGACATCTTTTAAGTGGTGATCCTCCCCCACTCTGTCCCCACTGCTCTCAGCTGTGGACGGTAAGACACCTTTTACTTGAGTGCCCCTATTTTACTCTGTTACGCGCCGTCTACAGCTGTCACCTGATATCAATTTTAGCAGATGACATGCGCTCAGCCGATCGCATTCTCGAGTTTATTAGTGCCAGTGAGATGACGTCAGTCATTTGACGCTCTTTTTGGGGACAACGACCCCCTTCTTTAGTGGTTTTTTAAGTTTTCCTTCTATTTTTAGTTTCTCCAATTTTTTGAGTTTCGTTCCCATTTCTGCCTTTTCCTAAGTCACAGACTGGGAGCTAATGACCGTAGCAGTTTTTCACCCTAAAACCATAACGAAAAAAATCACACAACATCCAGTCATCACGAGGGAGAGAAAATCCCTGACCCCGCCGGGAATCGAACCCGGGAAACCGGCGCGGGAAGCGAGAACGCTACCGCACGACCACGAGCTGCGGACGCACCCATTTATGGACGTCATGTTTCCAAACAACGATGGAATTTTTATGGATGCCAGTGCTCCTCGTCACCGGACCACAATTGTCAGCGACTGGTCTGAAGAACATTCTGGACAATTTGTGCGAATGACTTGGCCTCCCACATCGCCCCACACAGATCTCATCGAACATTTATGGGACACATTCGAGAGGTTAGTTCGTACAGAAAATCCTGCACCCGCAACCCTTTCGCAATTATGAACAACTGTAGAGGCAGCATAGCTCGATAATTCTGCAAGGGCCTTCAAATGACTTGAGTCGCTGCTACGTCGGGTTGCTACACTACACTGGGCGAAAGGAGGTCCAACACGATATTCGTAGGCATCCCACGACTTTTGTCACCTCGGTGTATAATCATTACATTTATAGACTTGTGCGATATTTTGTATTCTCCCACCGTTTTCGATAGGTGCTCGGATGGACTGACGATTTCGTTTACGTGAACAATAATTGCCGCGAGCGATGATCTTAACGTGTGTTCGTCTTGTGGACTCCAACCAAAGTTTTCATTGATTTTTTTAATTTTAATTTTACTGTTAACTTTCATTCTCCACTCCAATGGCCAAGGTGGGCTCTGTTAGAATTCTGAAACATTGTTGGCGACAGGTTTATAACTACTATAGATTTCGACTGGAAGAACCCACAACGCATTTTAATTTCCAAGTCTTTTCTGGCATCTTACCTGCTGCCCCGCACATCGTACACCACCTAGTTGTTTTGAAGACTGACATCTGAAATGGTCAGGAGACCTTACACTGCCAAAACTTGCTTGGGATTTTGCACCCAGCTATGTTCATTACGTTTTACGACACCCTACTTGGACAGACTTCCTAACTACGCTGCCCCTGCATCTTGCAGTCTGTATCACAACTCTGGTATTTACGTAAATTTCATAATTATAAGCTTTACTTCTCTTTAAAATTCTGCCATCTCATACACACACATCAACAAAAGAAACATCGACTTAACACATCAATTTCCTTCATAATATGATAGACTGTAATTTAGACCTGCCAAACCAACCATCATATTAACATTTTAGGAGTGAACAGGATTAGGAACTCCGCCAGACAAGCAGTATTAAGATAGAAGATTCCAAAGAATGCCAGAGGTCAGTGCCTACCAAATATTTGTAGTAGTTTGACAGTACAAAAACGTAACAGACAATAACTGTCTATGAAGTTAAAATGTCTGCACGAATTAAGTTACTACTCCCAAAGTCCTATCACCAGACGATCTTGTATCGTGGCCTAAAGACAACTCCGGCCCTGACTCAGACATCTACATCGAGACAGCATGACCGCTGGCGGACATCGCAACCAATGCTAGCACTCGCTCCGCGAGACACCACGGCTTGCACTAGGAGGCGCTCAGAGCACGGCAAGTTCAAAATGGCTCTGAGCACTACGGGACTTAACTGCTGAGGTCATCAGTTCCCTAGAACTTAGAACTACTTAAACCTAACTAACCTAAGGACATCACACACATCCATGCCCGAGGAAGGATTCGTACCTACGACCGTAGCGGTCGCGCGGTTCCAGACTGTAGCGCCTAGAACCGCTCGGCCACAACGGTGGGCCTGCACGGCAAGTGATGTCATCAGCTAAAGCGCATGGTCGGTACGTAAGGAGCAGCACTGGCCATGCAGAATCATATCGTGTCGTCAGACAGTCGGTGACATATGATGACCTGACCGAGGAAACCTGCCGTTGCCTGTGAACTTGGACGTCTACCGGATTTCCGCATTGGACGACTTTGCGATTTCATAGGAAGACTTGGCATTCCGGCTAAATTATCTCGTTCTGTTTGGGACTTTAGTGGATTTTGGATGCGGACAGGTTACGATCTGTTTCAATTATTGGGACTGTGTAAACCAAATCGACGTACTTGTCAGTTTCACAGCCAAATAGAACGTTTGTGGTATGCCTTTCTGATGCAAAACATTAGGATGCATTCTAGAACTTCCTAGAGTTGTTTGTTTGGAGTACTTTTTCAAGAGCCGCACATTGGAGCGGTCTGTCCTGCTCTTGGGAGTGAACTCTGTCCAACATGATCGTGAACGGATCGCTCTAGCCGTCTTGCGTCAGCCGTTGGAGAAACGATGAGGATGTTCAAGTCACAGACTGACCGAGGTAGGTCGGAATAATTTGGAAACTCTATGGCCCCAACATTATGATATTAATGACTCTGTAAGATTTTTTAGAAAAGGAAGAAATAAGATGCAGTGAGCAGGAATGTGAACATATTGTTATTTTGTGTGTTTGTAACAATCTGAATCACTTACGGATAACAATTGCAAGGTTCGAATGAAGACAATCGCTCCGGCATCCAAAGAAATTTTCCTTCTCAGTTAATAGCAGATGCAGCTTAAGATAAGCGTTGGTAGTCACTCAAAAGAAGTCAGCCGCTACCAGTTGGGCAATACCTGGCGAGCGAGCTGGTACAGGTAGCAGCGTGTGCAGTGTTGGTAGTGGTGGCCGCTGAGTCATAAAGATGGCATTACTTGGCTAATAGCGGCTGTGACTACGAAATGGCTGGCATCAGGTAATAACTCGTCTGTATGACAACAGGACGTAGTTAAAAGCAAACGGAAGGAGAGATTAGTATCAGTTCCAGCAACAGTAACGCCATACTGCTACAGCAACAAAATTGGAAATTTGTGGTAGGGTCTTATGGGACCAAACTGCTGAGGTCATATGTGCCTAAGCTTACGAACTGCTTAATCTAACTTAAGCTGACTTACGCTAAGGACAACACCCACACACCCATGCCCGAGAGAGGACTCGAACCTCAGACGGGGGCAGCCGCGCGGACCGTGACAGGACGCCCTTTACCACACGGCTATACCGCGCTGCTGCTGCTACAGCGTTTGAGGCCACTTGTGCCCTACAATCTGATGGACGATGTGTCAGCTTACCGTCCGAGCGGCACTTACGGGTTCTTGGTTCGATTCTATGAACGTTTTCCCTAAATAAACACTGTATGATACGATGTGCCTACAACGCTACGAAAGAGATTACTCATTTACTGGGCAAAAGAGAGACAGATAGAAGAAAATATGGTGAAAATTGCTGCAGACCAGTGTTTCAAGCTTCTCGACACTATAAAAACTCCCACCGAACGAGGTAGCGTAGTGGTTGGTGCACTGGACTCGCATTCGGTATAACGACGTTTCACATCCCCGTCCTGCCATCATGATTTAAGTCTTCCGCGATTTCTCTAAATCACTCCAGGTAAATGCCTGGATCGTTCCTACGAAGGGGCCGTCCGATTTACTTCCCTATTCTAAGCATTTTTATGTGATGTTTTTGGAAGCGAGTGGATATATGAACGTCGCCACACAAAATGGTGGGATAGCAGTTTGTATGGGGGATGTACAGCTCGAAAGCGCTTAGCATCACGGCAGAAGTTCAAACACCCTCTAGGCGCTCAGTCCGGAGCCGCGCGACTGCTACGGTCGCAGGTTCGAATCCTGCCTTGGGCATGGATGTGTGTGATGTCCTTAGGTTAGTTAGGTTTAAGTAGTTCTTAGTTCTAGGGGACTGATGACCATAGATGTTAAGTCCCATAGTGCTCAGAGCCATTTCAAACACCCGCCCCCCAAACAGACATAGGGTACGTCCGGCGGGGATCATTATCCACTGGCAGCTGGAAATCATACATGATATATCGAACAGAATCTACGTCAGAAGCGGCGCCCTTATTATCTCCATCAGGGTTTCAAGAAATCAAGTCGATAACAAGTAATTTTCACTGTAGTTAATATTAGCAAACAGTTTCGATAAGATGCATAGAAATAATTCTGAGCTATTTTCGGTTCCGTGTTTGCCGTAAAAATACGTATTGCTGTAGGTCTGCCTATACCAAATTTAATTATTTTACTTTCATTTTTACGCTCCAAACATATTTCAAATCATTTTCATCACGCTCAGTGGATGCAGTTTGTTTCATGAACTTGCGTAAGTGTATCTAATGTTTTTAAGGCTCTGTAGAATGACTGTCCTCGGATTTCATGAGGTTACAACGCGTCATCTGCAATAAGTACAAAAACCTGTTTCAGATGATGTGCTGTTATTTCAACAAACTGAGGACAGTCGCTATATAGCATCTCAGAAACGTTACTACATAACAATCACGTTTTATGAAGAACAATGACTAGGTAAAATTATACGAGAAAAGTCCCATTGTTCAAAGGACGCTCACCACGCTACTTAAGTAGATGAGATGTGTTTTGGGAGGATATTTGGAAAACTTATTACTGGTTGTATCATTTCCCTATTTAACGATTCAACAGTAAAACTGCGTATGAAATGGACTCTCAGTTCAGTGAATCTCTGCATTCTTTGTGGTAAATATATCAGTTTTACTTTTGCTGCAATCATTCTTTTAATGTTGAATGTGGGAATAAAAGGGCAACAGCAGTTCAGTGACATGTTTTTTATTTAATCATAAAGCGATAGTCTCGTTCTTATTCATACATATACTAGAAATACAGTATCTCAGTAACCGCCAGGGTCAGAATTTGAGAACGTATGATCATTTTTACTTATTTATTTCACACGTATGTCAGATTTCTGCTATGTAAATCGATATTTGGCCATAACGATTCAGTAACAGACTCTTCAGCCTTGGTTTTAATTGACACCATTTAATCGAGACACTACTAGTAATCAAAACCTCTAATGCTCTAATTCGGCAAGTTAGATATTTTTCCTAATCGAACGACCTCTCTAAAGTTTTCTACACTGTAATTGTTGACATTAAAAATCGTGGACGAGGGCGCGCGCACACGATGGCTTCGGAGCGTTTTAAAGTCGACGAACGCTTCCCAGGCTGAACGTTTTACAGGCGTTCGTGCTCGCAGGTGGTGATTTCCGTAACGAGCTCTTGATTACGCGTGAATGGAATTAATTGTATGGCCGTTTGGCCTGATGCTTACGGCAGCGGCCAGGTCATTGCAATGCAAATGTACATTTCGGTTGCTGCTTTGTAAAGGCAGAAGTCCTCTGAAACACCAGCGCAGTTGGTTCCGAATCGCTGAAACAGTGCTGTATGTAAAACAATATTATGTAAAGCAATATTAGGTCAGATCATTTGAGTTCCAGGAATTCTGGGGACAAGGAAAGGACAACGTCCGGAAAATCTCAGATTGTAAATCTTGCAAGTTAACCCATTCAAGTGTCCTCCAACTTTCAGGATTTATAGCTGTAGCACTGGCAGTATTTCAATCCCCATAACAAATATCTGTTTTAGACATGAAAGAAGATATTTATTAAAACTACCAGGTGTGTGAGAAAAGTAATGAGGCTGACACCACTGTGAGCGATCTGGCAACGGTGTGTTGTTCTATTTGTATAGACCGGTGTGTTGACCCCTTCTAGATGCTCAGTCCAAGTTTCAGCTCCGTACAGCCATCACGTGATTTTTGAGAGCGCCATCACTGAACTTATGTTCCTGTTGTGTGTTACGAAAATAGAACATCGGAATTTAGAGCAACGTTATACCTTCAAGTATTAGGTTAAACTTAGGGAAGATGGGAGTGTGACCTTTGGAAAATCGAAACAGGCCAATGGGGAACATTCCTTATCAAGAGCACAAGTTTTTCGCTGGCACAATTCATTTTTGGAAGTCCGAGAACACGTTGAAGATGAACCTCGCTCAGGGAGACCTTCAGCTTCGAAAACCGCGAAGACGTCGAACGTGTGCATGCTCATGTGAGATGTTCCTCCAGGACTAACTGTTAAGCAGTTGTTTCACAAACATGTCATTGAAAGCCTCAGGATAAGGTTGAGCTGAGTGAGACCGGTCACTGCAGACAAGCGGATGCTGCATCATAACAACGCCGCATGGCACACGGCCACTTCCATCACGAAATTTTCGACCTCAAAAGGCATTCCTGTGGTTTCACAGAGCCCTCCTTCCTCCCCCTCCCAAAAAAAATCATCTGATTTGAATCCTTGTGACTTTTTTTCTTTTCCTGAAACTAATACAAGTCTAAAGGGACGTCATTTTGGTGCTCTCGAGGACAGTCAAAAGAACGTGACTGACATTTTAAATGCTCTACTAGGTGAAGCACTGTTATCCAGACTGACTAACAACGACTCTGCCGGTATACAGTTGCCGAAGGTAACTATTTTGAAGAGGACAACACTGTTGTTTGAAAAAAATAAAATCTTTGGTTGGAAAAAAAAGGTCTAATTACTTTTCCCACACACCTTGTGGTCGCACAAGGAATATGGCTCTGTAATTTGATAAGTGCCTATTTTTATGAAATACTCTCGTGTTTTAATAAAATTGTAGCGAGAGTTATGATGACTTCTGTTCCTTATTTATGTCTCTGCGTATAATGGGGGAAAAGATACGCTCGTTGAGCAGCGAGCGCGCTCGTTCGTTGTTGTTGTTGTTGTGTGTGTGTGTGTGTGTGTGTGTGTGTGTGTGTGTGTGCGTGCGTGCGTGTGAATAAAACACTTTGCAACCACACATTTTTATCGCTCTAAGTCACACAGTAGGAACAAAACACAGCCGGCCGGTTTGGCCGAGCGGTTATAGGCCCTTCAGTCTGGAACCGCGCGACCGCTACGGTCGCAGGTTCGAATCCTGCCTCGGGCATGGATGTGTGTGATGTCCTTAGGTTAGTTAGGTTTAAGTAGTTCCAAGTTCTAGGGGACAGATGACGTCAGATGTTAAGTCCCATAGTGCTCAGAGCCATTTGAACCGTTTTGAACAAAACACATATACACATACAGATGTAACCACTCCCCAATCACGCATACAGAGACGTAGATAAGGAAAAGAAGTCGTCAGAATTTCCGCTACTATTTTCAAAAACTTTTCGCAATATGCGATACATTCTCGCGACACGTGCGAACAGCAAGATGGAGTAATGTTTCGGATTACGACCAAGGTCCAAACCGTTGTTCTTTCCTGTGTTTAAAAGCTATTATGTAACAACCTAATGCACATCAAAACTGTACACAACACTACCGATCCCAATAATATAATATAATATAATAATATATAGATGTTTCCAGAATGAGATTTTCACTCTGCAGGAGAGCTTCTGTAAAGTTTGGAAGGTAGGAGACGAGATTCTGGCAGAAGTAAAGCTATGAGGACCGGCCGTGAGTCGTGCTTCGGTAGCTCAGATGGTGGAGCACTTGCCCACGAAAGGCAAAGTCCCGAGTTCGAGTCTCGGTCGGGCACACAGTTTTAATCTGCCAGGAAGTTTAATATATAGATGTTGTTGTTGTTGTGGTCTTCAGCCCAAAGACTGGTTTGATGCAGCTCTCCATGCTACTCTATCCTGTGCAAGCTTCTTCATGTCCCAGTACCTACTGCAACATACATCCTTCTGAGTCTGTTTAGTGTACTCATCCCTTGGACTCCCTCTACGATTTTTACCCTCCACGCTGCCCTCCAATACTAAATTGGTGATCCCTTGATGCCCCAGAATATGCCCTACCAACCAATCCCTTCTTCTAGTCAAGTTGTGCCACAAACTTCTCTTCTCTCCAATTCTATTCCATACCCCCTCATTAGTTATGTGATCTACCAATCTAATCTTCAGCATTCACCAGATTTCGAAAGCTTCTATTCTCTTCTTGTCTAAACTATTTACCGTCCACGTTTCACTTCCATACATGGCTACACTCCATACAAATACTTTCAGAAACGACTTCCTGACACTTAAATCTATACTCGATGTTAACAAATTTCTCTTCTTCAGAAACGCTTTCCTTGCCATTGCCAGTCTACATTTTATATCCTCTCTACTCCGACCATCATCAGTTATTTTGCTCGCCATATAGCAAAACTCCTTTACTACTTTAAGCACCTCATTTCCTAATCTAATTCCGGCAGCATCACCCGATTTAATTCGACTACATTCCATTATCCTCGTTTTGCTTTTGTTGATTTTCATCTTATATCCTCTTTTCAAGACATTGTCCATTCTGTTCAACTGCTCTTACAGGGCCTTTGCTGTCTCTGACAGAATTACAATGTCATCGGTGAACCTCAAAGTTTTTATTTCTTCTCCATGGATTTCAATACCTACTCCGTATTTTTCTTTTGTTTTCTTTACTACTTGCTCAATACACAGATTGAATAATATCGGGGATAGGCTACAACCCAGTCTCACTCCCTTCCCAACCACTGCTTCCCTTTCATGTCCCTCGACTCTTGTAACTGCCATCTGGTTTCTGTACAAATTGTAAATAGCCTTTCGCTCCCTGTATTTTACCCGTGGCACCTTCAGTATTTGAAAGAGAGTATTCCACTCAACATTGTCAAAAGCTTTCTCCAAGTCTACAAATGCTAGAAACGTAGGTTTGTCTTTCTTTAATCTATTTACTAAGATAAGTCGTAGGGTCAGTATTGCCTCACGTGTTCTAACATTTCTACGGAATCCAAACTGATCTTCCCCGATGTCGGCTTCTACCAGTTTTTCCATTCGTCTATAAAGAATTCGTGTTAGTATTTTGCAGCCGTGGCTTATTAAATTGATAGTTCGGTAATTTTCTCATCTGTCAACACCTGCTTTCTTTGGGATTGGAATTATTATATTCTTCTTGAAGTCTGAGGATATTTCACCTGTCTCATACATCTTGCTCACTAAATGGTAGAGTTTTGTTAAGCCTGGCTCTCCCAAGGCTGTCATTAGTTTTAATGGGATGTTGTCTATTCCCGGGGCCTTGTTTCGATTTAGACCTCTCAGTGCTCTGTCAAACTCTTCACGTAGTATCATATCTCCCATTTCATCTTCATCTACATGCTCTTCCATTTCTATAATATTGTCCTCAAGAACATCGCCATTGTATAGACTCTCTATACACTTCAAATGGTTCAAATGGCTCTGAGCACTATGGGACTTAACATCTGTGGTCATCAGTCCCTTAGAACTTAGAACTACTTAAACCTAACTAACCTAAGGACATCACACACATCTATGCCCGAGGCAGGATTCGAACCTGCGACCGTAGCGGTCACGCGGTTCCAGACTGAAGTGCCTAGAACCGCACGGCCACACAGGCCGGCTCTCTATATACTTCTTCCACCTTTCTGCTTTCCCTTCTTTGCTTAGTACTGGGTTTCCATCTGTGTTCTTGATATTCATGCATGTCGTTCTCTTTTCTCCAAAGGTCTCTTTAATTTTCCTGTAGGGCAGTATCTGTCTTACCCTTGGTGATATGTGCCTCTACATCCTTACTTTGTCCTCTAGCCACCCCTGCTTAGCCATTTTCCACTTCCTGTCGATCTCATTTTAGAGACGTTTGTATTCCTTTTTGCCTGCTTCATTTACTGCATTTTTGTATTTTCTCCTTTCATCAATTAAATTCAATATCTCTTCTGTTACCCAAGAAATTCTATTAGCCCTCGTCTTTTTACCTACTTGATCCTCTGCTACCTTGACTATTTCCCCTCTCAAAGCTACCCATTCTTCTTCTACTGTATTTCTTCCCCCCATTCTTGTCAATCGTTCCGTAATGCTCTCCCTGAAGCTCTCTACAACCTCTGGTTCTTTCAGTTTATTCAGGTCCCATCTCCTCAATTTCCCACCTTTTTGCAATTTATTCAGATTTAATCTACAGTTCATAACCAATAGATTGTGGCCAGAGTCCACATCTGCCCCTGGAAATGTCTAACAATTTAAAACCTGGTTCCTGAATCTCAGTCTTACCATTATATAATCTATCTGATACCTTCCAGTATCTCCAGGCTTCTTCCATGCATACAACCTTCTTTTATGATTCTTAGACCAAGTGTTAGCTATGATTGCGTTATGCTCTGTGCAAAATTCTGCCAGGCGGCTTCCTCTTTCATTCCTTACTCCCATTCCATGTTCACCTACTAAGTTTCCTTCTCTTCCTTTTCCTGTTGTCGAGTTCCAGTCACACATGACTATTAAATTTTCGTCTCCCTTCACCATCTGAATAATTTCTTTTATCTCACCGTACATTTCATCAATCTCTTCGTCATCTGCTGAGCTAGTTGGCATAGAAACTTGTACTATTGTGGTAAGTGTGGGCTTCGTATCTATCTTGGCCAGAATAATGCGTTCGCTGTGCTGTTTGTAGTAGCTTACCCGCATTCCTATTTTCCTATTCATTATTAAACCTACTCCTGCATTACCCCTATTTGAGTTTGTATTTATAACCCTGTATTCACCTGACCATAAGTCTTGTTCCTCCTGCCACCGAACTACACTAATTGCCACTATATCTAACTTTAACCTATCCACTTCCTTTTTTAAATTTTCTAACCTACCTGTCCGATTAAGGGATCTGACGTTCCACGCTCCGATCCGTAGAACGCCAGTTTTCTTTCTCCCGATAACAACGCCCTCCTGAGTAGTCCCGGCACTGAGATCCGAATGGGGTACTATTTTACCTCCGGAATATTTTACCCAAGAGGACGCCATCATCATTTCTCCTTACAGTAAAGGTGCATGCCCTCGGGAAAAAATTACGGCCGTAGTTTCTCCTTGCTTTCAGCCGCTCGCAGTACCAGCACAGAAAGGCCGTTTTGGTTAGTGTTACAAGGCCAGATCAGTCAATCATCCAGACTGTTGCCCCTGCAACTACTGAAAAGGCTACTGCCCCTCTTCAGGAACCACACGTTTGTCTGGCCTCTCAACAGATACCCCTCCGTTGTGGCTGCACCTACGGTACGGCTATCTGTATCGCTGAGGCACGCAAGCCTCCCCAACAACGGCAAGGTCCATGGTTCATATATATATAATAACAACATTTTCATTTTTTTTATTAAAATAACTCATACAGTTGCAGATGATATGCTCTATGCCGAATAAAAGCCAACAAAAAAAGAAAACATGCCGGAAATAACAGCAACATACGTAAAAATCCATGCCGTGATTAAAAGCAAATAAGGTACCATGTACTGTTCACAGAACACAATATTTGGAGCCATACAGCACATTTGTAAAAATGTATTATGATGTTTATAACGATGCTATTTTTGCATGTTTTAGAATTAAAGGATCTACTGATGACTGCGATATTGTCGCTGAAACTAGATTTGGGACAAATAAAAAAAAAAAAATAAAGTATTTTGCATCAAGGCGGATCCACAATCCCTTATTGTTGTTTTCACGTGAACACTGACCAACGAGAAGTTTCAAGATAAAAGGAGTGCTACTAATCGTTTTTATTTCTTACTTATTTTACTTTTATTTCTTACTTATTTTACTTTTAGGTAAAATAATCATTAAAATAACTAACGAACTTTTTCAAACTTCTTTTATTTTAAGGTTTTGTTCAGAAAGTATGATCTTATTGACACCTCATTTATCTTCCTAGCGTCTTGTGTTCTCGAAACGTCGTAGGTTTAGGATATGATTCGAAGGAAGCTATTTGACAGTCAACTATCAATACAGTGTAACTTATTATGTGTATTTTCACGTTGCGTCTACATAGCTAGCAGCAGCTGTTCGTCAAATATTTCTGTTTTCCCTAAAATCACAAATTTAGTCTTAATTACCTTGATTACTGTTAAGCAATTAAGTCTTTTTTACATTTTAACTACACCTCACGCTGGTCAGTTCGATATCCCATTTGTCCATTTCTCACCCTTTGTCTGGTTACGAAAATTCGTACAATACCCATTTCGTAATTTATAGGGAGTCTTGTCTTCGCTCTGCTGAAACGTTGGAGCAAAAAATGCACTGATGGTTCATTGAAAAATACCGAATCAGGCTGTAATTAGTATATAGATCCTCAGAGGCTTTCGTGTTGGAACTAGGATCTTAAGAAGACTGGGGTATTAAGAAGACTGCAGAGGAGATCAGCTCCAAAAATCGTTGAGTATTGCACCGGATAATTACTGAAAAAGCAAAGACATGTCTGAATTTTATCACAGCATGCCTTGTAACAAAATTTTGCAATTCATGTCTTCGTGCATCTCACTGGCACTGTAAATGAAGATCAAGAGTCAGTTGTATCACGACTGGATATATTTGTTACTACATTATTTTTTGAATTGCGCATTTTGTTTTGCTTATTTATATATACTAACTTCTTTCAGTCGTGCATGTAGACTGCCAAGATAAATTCTATTGTTTTGTGGAAGATGTAGTGGCCGAAGCCCTATTCGCAATCTCTCTTTCAAATGTAGTTGAGAATTTCCCTTTTTCTCCATGTCCGTGTTTTATTGTGCTTACTGAGAAGTATGTGTCTCTGTATGATGTTCACCAAAGAGCATTAGCAGCAAACAAGCGCTTCTTCTCTGAAGTAATACTATAGCACGCACTCGAAATTTCGCTCCACCGTTTTGGTAGTCACCTTAATGGATCCTTTTAAGATCAAAGCATGACAACCTGGTTAATTCTGGTATTCGTTTGTGCGTGCACTGTGTGAAGCGTAGTTTTCAAAATATATCTTTATCACTTACGTAGTTCTCTGTATTATCAACGGACATCACTGCATGACAGAAGAGAGTTACAGTCCTCTTTGATTATATCGTTTAATTTTAAAGCTGATCCTCTTCGCTCTCGATATTATCCTTGTTGTTGTGGTTATGGTTAAAGATGAACAAGACTTGCAGCGAGCATCTGACGTAAACTGATATGAAGGCCTAGACGTTCAGCAGCTGCAATATTTAAATGAAACCTATAGCCAGATTACCTGACGGCCGCTGTTGGCTACTGCGAGTGTTTTTCCATTTATGCATTCGTAATTAATTGATGTCTGGCCGCAATATAGTAGGTTTATCGACAAGTGTTCGGCACCTGCATTGGATTATATAATGTATCACACACAGCGCAGCGTGGAGATGTTTTATAACTGGAGAGGTGTTGTGTGTCGATTTGCTCTTCGCTCTTCGTACCGAGTGAGCATCAGATGTCCTACCATAATGCACGTTTTGCCTTTCATAGTAACGTCGTGCCATGGTAGGAGGGTGTTTATTTGAGTGACAGAGCAATTTTAAAAAATCACTTAATTCGTCTTTCTAATTTTATCACTAATATTTAAAAGAGGCGGCCAAAAATATTGAACCACCACAAACACAATACATTCTCTTGCCTACTTGGTGTAGGAAAACCGCTGGAATTCAAAGTAACTTCCAGTCATCTAATAATGTATAATAAATGAAAAGCACCAGTTTGCTTTTGTTCTACCATATTACTTTTATTGCTAACCGGTTTTCGGCTTACAAGGCCATCTTCAGACATTTACTGAGTATTATCACCAAAGAAGTTAAATGTTAGCAGACAACATTGGAAGAGAAGTAACACATCTAGACTGAAGTAGAAACATGCAGTAAGTAACATCTTTGCAATGAAATAGTAAAAACTGAACAGTACATAAATAACAATGGAGTTGACAGGAAAACCTTTAGCACAAAATAGGAATAGCACGCCTACGCAAATTTCTATTAATAAACAAAACTAATAAAATAAGATAAAATTAGTACTAGACAAGGCTGCATCAAGAGGTATGAAACATGGAGAGTGATACACAACCAATTAAAAAAGAAGAGACAGTTGTCAATGTACATACAGAATACATAAGAAACTTAAGTTATTTTTCATCACAACCCTCTTCTTCGTCGGTGTTGTGACTTAACGACGATGTTTTTCCATTTTCCCGTATACGAAATGAACCTTCGATGAGGCGCCTTTGAAACACCAGTCACTTGGGTTACCTTGGTTATAGAAGCATGCACCAAACGAACACGAACAATTTGCTCGCATTCGCACTGACTAAGTTCCGAAGTAATGTACTCACAATTTAATGTAGCGTGTTTACAATTTAATGTAGCCTGTTCCTACTTTGAATAAGTAATTCCCACCCTTCCTTAATCTAAGATTATGGTAGAATTTTTAAACAATATAAAAAATGAATTGATCATTGTCTTCACTAAAGGTCCAAGTGCATATTACTTCTTTTAAATGTCAGTGAGGTTTTTATTCAGCTTTCATTAAATTACAAAATATCAACTATACTCATAATATTTATGGAATCGATCCGATTAATAACTGCGCGACACTGTCATTACTAAACGGTATGCTTTACATGAATATCCCATTTAGTACAATATTGGGACTTCATTTCTTAATTTTGCAGGTTCAATTTTAAAAAATGGTAGTGAATAAACTGGAGCCAAATAACGCTCAAAGTTTCTACACGAAATGGATCGATTCCGTTATTACTTAACAGAGCCTTACATATAACTCACGTTGAATCCGAGCGACCTCCAGCAGAATAATAAGACAAAATCAAATAGATATTATTCCTAGTATCTGCCCAATAAAAAAGATATCTTTAACAGTAAGTATAAAATCATTGTTCTTAGACCTCTCTGGATCACTTTTTCACTCTGCTTATACTCTTCGTCCTAGCACGGTGACGAAATGAAATTACCTCGATTTATTGTATTTGAGGATTTTACTTAAAAACAATAAAGTTACAATAACTACACGGAACACTTACAATGAACAGGGGACATTGCATAGGTCAAATACTAGAATGCAACCTGAAGGCCAGAGTGGGGCAAATGAAAGTGGCGCGGAGTACAGAGTTCCAAAGAAACACAGCAGAGGAAAGGAAATACAGTACTAACATGAATGAGATTTTCCTCTGCAGCGGAGTGTGCGGTGATATGAAACTTCCTGGCAGATTAAAACTGTGTGCCAGACCGAGACTCGAAATCGGGACCTTTGCCTTTCGCGGGCTAGTGCTCTACCATGTGGCGGAAGTAAAGCTGTGAGGACGGGGCGTGAGTCGTGTTTGGGTGGCTCAGTTGGTAGAGCGCTTGCCTGCGAAAGGCAAAGGCCCTGAGTTCGAGTCTCGGTCAGGCACACAGTTTTACACTGCCAGGAAGTACCATATCAGCGCACACTCCGCTGCAGAGTGAAAATCTCATTCTGGAAACATTCCCTAGGCTGTGGCTAAACCATGTCTCCGCAATATCCTTTCTTTCAGGAGTGCTAGTTCTGCAAGGTTGCAGGAGAGCTTCTGTAAAGTTTGGAAGGTAGGAGACGAGATTCTGGCAGAAGTAAAGCTGTGAGGACCGGCTGTGAGTCGTGCTTCGGTAGCTCAGATGGTAGAGCACTTGCCCGCGAAAGGCAAAGGTCCAGAGTTCGAGTCTCGGTCAGGCACACAGTTTTAATCTGCCAGGAAGTTTCATATCAGCGCACACTCAGCTGCAGAGTGAAAATCTCATTCTGGAAACATTCCCTAGGCTGTGGCTAAGCCATGTCTCCGCAATATCCTTTCTTTCAGGAGTGCTAGTTCTGCAAGGTTGCAGGAGAGCTTCGGTAAAGTTTGGAAGGTAGGAGACGAGATTCTGAAGTACAGCTGTGAGGACCGGCCGTGAGTCGTACTTCGGTAGCTCAGATGGTAGAGCACTTGCCCGCGAAAGGCAAAGGTCCCGAGTTCGAGTCTCGGTCCGGCACACAGTTTTAATCTGCCAGGAAGTTTCATATCAGCGCACATCCCGCTGCAGAGTGAAAATCTCATTCTGGAAACATTCCCTAGGCTGTGGCTAAGCCATGTCTCCGCAATATCCTTTCTTTCAGGAGTGCTAGTTCTGCAAGGTTGCAGGAGAGCTTCGGTAAAGTTTGGAAGGTAGGAGACGAGATTCTGAAGTAAAGCTGTGAGGACCGGCCGTGAGTCGTACTTCGGTAGCTCAGATGGTAGAGCACTTGCCCGCGAAAGGCAAAGGTCCAGAGTTCGAGTCTCGGTCAGGCACACAGTTTTAATCTGCCAGGAAGTTTCATATCAGCGCACACTCAGCTGCAGAGTGAAAATCTCATTCTGGAAACATTCCCTAGGCTGTGGCTAAGCCATGTCTCCGCAATATCCTTTCTTTCAGGAGTGCTAGTTCTGCAAGGTTGCAGGAGAGCTTCTGTAAAGTTTGGAAGGTAGGAGACGAGGTACTGGCAGAAGTAAAGCTGTGAGGACCGGCCGTGAGTCGTACTTCGGTAGCTCAGATGGTAGAGCACTTGCCCGCGAAAGGCAAAGGTCCAGAGTTCGAGTCTCGGTCAGGCACACAGTTGTAATCTGCCAGGAAGTTTCATATCAGCGCACACTCAGCTGCAGAGTGAAAATCTCATTCTGGAAACATTCCCTAGGCTGTGGCTAAGCCATGTCTCCGCAATATCCTTTCTTTCAGGAGTGCTAGTTCTGCAAGGTTGCAGGAGAGCTTCGGTAAAGTTTGGAAGGTAGGAGACGAGATTCTGAAGTAAAGCTGTGAGGACCGGCCGTGAGTCGTACTTCGGTAGCTCAGATGGTAGAGCACTTGCCCGCGAAAGGCAAAGGTCCAGAGTTCGAGTCTCGGTCAGGCACACAGTTTTAATCTGCCAGGAAGTTTCATATCAGCGCACACTCAGCTGCAGAGTGAAAATCTCATTCTGGAAACATTCCCTAGGCTGTGGCTAAGCCATGTCTCCGCAATATCCTTTCTTTCAGGAGTGCTAGTTCTGCAAGGTTGCAGGAGAGCTTCGGTAAAGTTTGGAAGGTAGGAGACGAGATTCTGAAGTAAAGCTGTGAGGACCGGCCGTGAGTCGTACTTCGGTAGCTCAGATGGTAGAGCACTTGCCCGCGAAAGGCAAAGGTCCAGAGTTCGAGTCTCGGTCAGGCACACAGTTTTAATCTGCCAGGAAGTTTCATATCAGCGCACACTCAGCTGCAGAGTGAAAATCTCATTCTGGAAACATTCCCTAGGCTGTGGCTAAGCCATGTCTCCGCAATATCCTTTCTTTCAGGAGTGCTAGTTCTGCAAGGTTGCAGGAGAGCTTCGGTAAAGTTTGGAAGGTAGGAGACGAGATTCTGAAGTAAAGCTGTGAGGACCGGCCGTGAGTCGTACTTCGGTAGCTCAGATGGTAGAGCACTTGCCCGCGAAAGGCAAAGGTCCAGAGTTCGAGTCTCGGTCAGGCACACAGTTTTAATCTGCCAGGAAGTTTCATATCAGCGCACACTCAGCTGCAGAGTGAAAATCTCATTCTGGAAGCATTCCCTAGGCTGTGGCTAAGCCATGTCTCCGCAATATCCTTTCTTTCAGGAGTGCTAGTTCTGCAAGGTTGCAGGAGAGCTTCGGTAAAGTTTGGAAGGTAGGAGACGAGATTCTGAAGTAAAGCTGTGAGGACCGGCCGTGAGTCGTACTTCGGTAGCTCAGATGGTAGAGCACTTGCCCGCGAAAGGCAAAGGTCCAGAGTTCGAGTCTCGGTCAGGCACACAGTTTTAATCTGCCAGGAAGTTTCATATCAGCGCACACTCAGCTGCAGAGTGAAAATCTCATTCTGGAAACATTCCCTAGGCTGTGGCTAAGCCATGTCTCCGCAATATCCTTTCTTTCAGGAGTGCTAGTTCTGCAAGGTTGCAGGAGAGCTTCGGTAAAGTTTGGAAGGTAGGAGACGAGATTCTGAAGTAAAGCTGTGAGGACCGGCCGTGAGTCGTACTTCGGTAGCTCAGATGGTAGAGCACTTGCCCGCGAAAGGCAAAGGTCCAGAGTTCGAGTCTCGGTCAGGCACACAGTTTTAATCTGCCAGGAAGTTTCATATCAGCGCACACTCAGCTGCAGAGTGAAAATCTCATTCTGGAAACATTCCCTAGGCTGTGGCTAAGCCATGTCTCCGCAATATCCTTTCTTTCAGGAGTGCTAGTTCTGCAAGGTTGCAGGAGAGCTTCTGTAAAGTTTGGAAGGTAGGAGACGAGATTCTGAAGTAAAGCTGTGAGGACCGGCCGTGAGTCGTACTTCGGTAGCTCAGATGGTAGAGCACTTGCCCGCGAAAGGCAAAGGTCCAGAGTTCGAGTCTCGGTCAGGCACACAGTTGTAATCTGCCAGGAAGTTTCATATCAGCGCACACTCAGCTGCAGAGTGAAAATCTCATTCTGGAAACATTCCCTAGGCTGTGGCTAAGCCATGTCTCCGCAATATCCTTTCTTTCAGGAGTGCTAGTTCTGCAAGGTTGCAGGAGAGCTTCGGTAAAGTTTGGAAGGTAGGAGACGAGATTCTGAAGTAAAGCTGTGAGGACCGGCCGTGAGTCGTACTTCGGTAGCTCAGATGGTAGAGCACTTGCCCGCGAAAGGCAAAGGTCCAGAGTTCGAGTCTCGGTCAGGCACACAGTTTTAATCTGCCAGGAAGTTTCATATCAGCGCACACTCAGCTGCAGAGTGAAAATCTCATTCTGGAAACATTCCCTAGGCTGTGGCTAAGCCATGTCTCCGCAATATCCTTTCTTTCAGGAGTGCTAGTTCTGCAAGGTTGCAGGAGAGCTTCGGTAAAGTTTGGAAGGTAGGAGACGAGATTCTGAAGTAAAGCTGTGAGGACCGGCCGTGAGTCGTACTTCGGTAGCTCAGATGGTAGAGCACTTGCCCGCGAAAGGCAAAGGTCCAGAGTTCGAGTCTCGGTCAGGCACACAGTTTTAATCTGCCAGGAAGTTTCATATCAGCGCACACTCAGCTGCAGAGTGAAAATCTCATTCTGGAAACATTCCCTAGGCTGTGGCTAAGCCATGTCTCCGCAATATCCTTTCTTTCAGGAGTGCTAGTTCTGCAAGGTTGCAGGAGAGCTTCGGTAAAGTTTGGAAGGTAGGAGACGAGATTCTGAAGTAAAGCTGTGAGGACCGGCCGTGAGTCGTACTTCGGTAGCTCAGATGGTAGAGCACTTGCCCGCGAAAGGCAAAGGTCCAGAGTTCGAGTCTCGGTCAGGCACACAGTTTTAATCTGCCAGGAAGTTTCATATCAGCGCACACTCAGCTGCAGAGTGAAAATCTCATTCTGGAAACATTCCCTAGGCTGTGGCTAAGCCATGTCTCCGCAATATCCTTTCTTTCAGGAGTGCTAGTTCTGCAAGGTTGCAGGAGAGCTTCGGTAAAGTTTGGAAGGTAGGAGACGAGATTCTGAAGTAAAGCTGTGAGGACCGGCCGTGAGTCGTACTTCGGTAGCTCAGATGGTAGAGCACTTGCCCGCGAAAGGCAAAGGTCCAGAGTTCGAGTCTCGGTCAGGCACACAGTTTTAATCTGCCAGGAAGTTTCATATCAGCGCACACTCAGCTGCAGAGTGAAAATCTCATTCTGGAAACATTCCCTAGGCTGTGGCTAAGCCATGTCTCCGCAATATCCTTTCTTTCAGGAGTGCTAGTTCTGCAAGGTTGCAGGAGAGCTTCGGTAAAGTTTGGAAGGTAGGAGACGAGATTCTGAAGTAAAGCTGTGAGGACCGGCCGTGAGTCGTACTTCGGTAGCTCAGATGGTAGAGCACTTGCCCGCGAAAGGCAAAGGTCCCGAGTTCGAGTCTCGGTCAGGCACACAGTTTTAATCTGCCAGGAAGTTTCATATCAGCGCACACTCAGCTGCAGAGTGAAAATCTCATTCTGGAAACATTCCCTAGGCTGTGGCTAAGCCATGTCTCCGCAATATCCTTTCTTTCAGGAGTGCTAGTTCTGCAAGGTTGCAGGAGAGCTTCGGTAAAGTTTGGAAGGTAGGAGACGAGATTCTGAAGTAAAGCTGTGAGGACCGGCCGTGAGTCGTACTTCGGTAGCTCAGATGGTAGAGCACTTGCCCGCGAAAGGCAAAGGTCCAGAGTTCGAGTCTCGGTCAGGCACACAGTTTTAATCTGCCAGGAAGTTTCATATCAGCGCACACTCAGCTGCAGAGTGAAAATCTCATTCTGGAAACATTCCCTAGGCTGTGGCTAAGCCATGTCTCCGCAATATCCTTTCTTTCAGGAGTGCTAGTTCTGCAAGGTTGCAGGAGAGCTTCTGTAAAGTTTGGAAGGTAGGAGACGAGGTACTGGCAGAAGTAAAGCTGTGAGGACCGGCCGTGAGTCGTACTTCGGTAGCTCAGATGGTAGAGCACTTGCCCGCGAAAGGCAAAGGTCCAGAGTTCGAGTCTCGGTCAGGCACACAGTTTTAATCTGCCAGGAAGTTTCATATCAGCGCACACTCAGCTGCAGAGTGAAAATCTCATTCTGGAAACATTCCCTAGGCTGTGGCTAAGCCATGTCTCCGCAATATCCTTTCTTTCAGGAGTGCTAGTTCTGCAAGGTTGCAGGAGAGCTTCGGTAAAGTTTGGAAGGTAGGAGACGAGATTCTGAAGTAAAGCTGTGAGGACCGGCCGTGAGTCGTACTTCGGTAGCTCAGATGGTAGAGCACTTGCCCGCGAAAGGCAAAGGTCCAGAGTTCGAGTCTCGGTCAGGCACACAGTTTTAATCTGCCAGGAAATTTCATATCAGCGCACACTCAGCTGCAGAGTGAAAATCTCATTCTGGAAACATTCCCTAGGCTGTGGCTAAGCCATGTCTCCGCAATATCCTTTCTTTCAGGAGTGCTAGTTCTGCAAGGTTGCAGGAGAGCTTCGGTAAAGTTTGGAAGGTAGGAGACGAGATTCTGAAGTAAAGCTGTGAGGACCGGCCGTGAGTCGTACTTCGGTCGCTCAGATGGTAGAGCACTTGCCCGCGAAAGGCAAAGGTCCAGAGTTCGAGTCTCGGTCAGGCACACAGTTTTAATCTGCCAGGAAGTTTCATATCAGCGCACACTCAGCTGCAGAGTGAAAATCTCATTCTGGAAACATTCCCTAGGCTGTGGCTAAGCCATGTCTCCGCAATATCCTTTCTTTCAGGAGTGCTAGTTCTGCAAGGTTGCAGGAGAGCTTCGGTAAAGTTTGGAAGGTAGGAGACGAGATTCTGAAGTAAAGCTGTGAGGACCGGCCGTGAGTCGTACTTCGGTAGCTCAGATGGTAGAGCACTTGCCCGCGAAAGGCAAAGGTCCAGAGTTCGAGTCTCGGTCAGGCACACAGTTTTAATCTGCCAGGAAGTTTCATATCAGCGCACACTCAGCTGCAGAGTGAAAATCTCATTCTGGAAACATTCCCTAGGCTGTGGCTAAGCCATGTCTCCGCAATATCCTTTCTTTCAGGAGTGCTAGTTCTGCAAGGTTGCAGGAGAGCTTCGGTAAAGTTTGGAAGGTAGGAGACGAGATTCTGAAGTAAAGCTGTGAGGACCGGCCGTGAGTCGTACTTCGGTAGCTCAGATGGTAGAGCACTTGCCGCGAAAGGCAAAGGTCCAGAGTTCGAGTCTCGGTCAGGCACACAGTTTTAATCTGCCAGGAAGTTTCATATCAGCGCACACTCAGCTGCAGAGTGAAAATCTCATTCTGGAAACATTCCCTAGGCTGTGGCTAAGCCATGTCTCCGCAATATCCTTTCTTTCAGGAGTGCTAGTTCTGCAAGGTTGCAGGAGAGCTTCTGTAAAGTTTGGAAGGTAGGAGACGAGGTACTGGCAGAAGTAAAGCTGTGAGGACCGGCCGTGAGTCGTACTTCGGTAGCTCAGATGGTAGAGCACTTGCCCGCGAAAGGCAAAGGTCCAGAGTTCGAGTCTCGGTCAGGCACACAGTTTTAATCTGCCAGGAAGTTTCATATCAGCGCACACTCAGCTGCAGAGTGAAAATCTCATTCTGGAAACATTCCCTAGGCTGTGGCTAAGCCATGTCTCCGCAATATCCTTTCTTTCAGGAGTGCTAGTTCTGCAAGGTTGCAGGAGAGCTTCGGTAAAGTTTGGAAGGTAGGAGACGAGATTCTGAAGTAAAGCTGTGAGGACCGGCCGTGAGTCGTACTTCGGTAGCTCAGATGGTAGAGCACTTGCCCGCGAAAGGCAAAGGTCCAGAGTTCGAGTCTCGGTCAGGCACACAGTTGTAATCTGCCAGGAAGTTTCATATCAGCGCACACTCAGCTGCAGAGTGAAAATCTCATTCTGGAAACATTCCCTAGGCTGTGGCTAAGCCATGTCTCCGCAATATCCTTTCTTTCAGGAGTGCTAGTTCTGCAAGGTTGCAGGAGAGCTTCGGTAAAGTTTGGAAGGTAGGAGACGAGATTCTGAAGTAAAGCTGTGAGGACCGGCCGTGAGTCGTACTTCGGTAGCTCAGATGGTAGAGCACTTGCCCGCGAAAGGCAAAGGTCCAGAGTTCGAGTCTCGGTCAGGCACACAGTTTTAATCTGCCAGGAAGTTTCATATCAGCGCACACTCAGCTGCAGAGTGAAAATCTCATTCTGGAAACATTCCCTAGGCTGTGGCTAAGCCATGTCTCCGCAATATCCTTTCTTTCAGGAGTGCTAGTTCTGCAAGGTTGCAGGAGAGCTTCTGTAAAGTTTGGAAGGTAGGAGACGAGGTACTGGCAGAAGTAAAGCTGTGAGGACCGGCCGTGAGTCGTACTTCGGTAGCTCAGATGGTAGAGCACTTGCCCGCGAAAGGCGAAGGTCCAGAGTTCGAGTCTCGGTCAGGCACACAGTTTTAATCTGCCAGGAAGTTTCATATCAGCGCACACTCAGCTGCAGAGTGAAAATCTCATTCTGGAAACATTCCCTAGGCTGTGGCTAAGCCATGTCTCCGCAATATCCTTTCTTTCAGGAGTGCTAGTTCTGCAAGGTTGCAGGAGAGCTTCTGTAAAGTTTGGAAGGTAGGAGACGAGGTACTGGCAGAAGTAAAGCTGTGAGGACCGGCCGTGAGTCGTACTTCGGTAGCTCAGATGGTAGAGCACTTGCCCGCGAAAGGCAAAGGTCCAGAGTTCGAGTCTCGGTCAGGCACACAGTTTTAATCTGCCAGGAAGTTTCATATCAGCGCACACTCAGCTGCAGAGTGAAAATCTCATTCTGGAAACATTCCCTAGGCTGTGGCTAAGCCATGTCTCCGCAATATCCTTTCTTTCAGGAGTGCTAGTTCTGCAAGGTTGCAGGAGAGCTTCTGTAAAGTTTGGAAGGTAGGAGACGAGATTCTGGCAGAAGTAAAGCTGTGAGGACCGGCTGTGAGTCGTCCTTCGGTAGCTCAGATGGTAGAGCACTTGCCCGCGAAAGGCAAAGGTCCCGAGTTCGAGTCTCGGTCAGGCACACAGTTTTAATCTGCCAGGAAGTTTCATATCAGCGCACACTCAGCTGCAGAGTGAAAATCTCATTCTGGAAACATTCCCTAGGCTGTGGCTAAGCCATGTCTCCGCAATATCCTTTCTTTCAGGAGTGCTAGTTCTGCAAGGTTGCAGGAGAGCTTCTGTAAAGTTTGGAAGGTAGGAGACGAGATTCTGGCAGAAGTAAAGCTGTGAGGACCGGCTGTGAGTCGTGCTTCGGTAGCTCAGATGGTAGAGCACTTGCCCGCGAAAGGCAAAGGTCCCGAGTTCGAGTCTCGGTCAGGCACACAGTTTTAATCTGCCAGGAAGTTTCATATCAGCGCACACTCAGCTGCAGAGTGAAAATCTCATTCTGGAAACATTCCCTAGGCTGTGGCTAAGCCATGTCTCCGCAATATCCTTTCTTTCAGGAGTGCTAGTTCTGCAAGGTTGCAGGAGAGCTTCTGTAAAGTTTGGAAGGTAGGAGACGAGATTCTGGCAGAAGTAAAGCTGTGAGGACCGGCTGTGAGTCGTGCTTCGGTAGCTCAGATGGTAGAGCACTTGCCCGTGAAAGGCAAAGGTCCCGAGTTCGAGTCTCGGTCAGGCACACAGTTTTAATCTGCCAGGAAGTTTCATATCAGCGCACACCCCGCTGCAGAGTGAAAATCTCATTCTGGAAACATTCCCTAGGCTGTGGCTAAGCCATGTCTCCGCAATATCCTTTCTTTCAGGAGTGCTAGTTCTGCAAGGTTGCAGGAGAGCTTCTGTAAAGTTTGGAAGGTAGGAGACGAGATTCTGGCAGAAGTAAAGCTGTGAGGACCGGCTGTGAGTCGTGCTTCGGTAGCTCAGATGGTAGAGCACTTGCCCGCGAAAGGCAAAGGTCCCGAGTTCGAGTCTCGGTCCGGCACACAGTTTTAATCTGCCAGGAAGTTTGATATCAGCGCACACCCCGCTGCAGAGTGAAAATCTCATTCTGGAAACATTCCCTAGGCTGTGGCTAAGCCATGTCTCCGCAATATCCTTTCTTTCAGGAGTGCTAGTTCTGCAAGGTTGCAGGAGAGCTTCTGTAAAGTTTGGAAGGTAGGAGACGAGATTCTGGCAGAAGTAAAGCTGTGAGGACCGGCTGTGAGTCGTGCTTCGGTAGCTCAGATGGTAGAGCACTTGCCCGCGAAAGGCAAAGGTCCCGAGTTCGAGTCTCGGTCAGGCACACAGTTTTAATCTGCCAGGAAGTTTCATATCAGCGCACACTCAGCTGCAGAGTGAAAATCTCATTCTGGAAACATTCCCTAGGCTGTGGCTAAGCCATGTCTCCGCAATATCCTTTCTTTCAGGAGTGCTAGTTCTGCAAGGTTGCAGGAGAGCTTCTGTAAAGTTTGGAAGGTAGGAGACGAGATTCTGGCAGAAGTAAAGCTGTGAGGACCGGCTGTGAGTCGTGCTTCGGTAGCTCAGATGGTAGAGCACTTGCCCGCGAAAGGCAAAGGTCCCGAGTTCGAGTCTCGGTCAGGCACACAGTTTTAATCTGCCAGGAAGTTTCATATCAGCGCACACTCAGCTGCAGAGTGAAAATCTCATTCTGGAAACATTCCCTAGGCTGTGGCTAAGCCATGTCTCCGCAATATCCTTTCTTTCAGGAGTGCTAGTTCTGCAAGGTTGCAGGAGAGCTTCTGTAAAGTTTGGAAGGTAGGAGACGAGATTCTGGCAGAAGTAAAGCTGTGAGGACCGGCTGTGAGTCGTGCTTCGGTAGCTCAGATGGTAGAGCACTTGCCCGCGAAAGGCAAAGGTCCCGAGTTCGAGTCTCGGTCAGGCACACAGTTTTAATCTGCCAGGAAGTTTCATATCAGCGCACACCCCGCTGCAGAGTGAAAATCTCATTCTGGAAACATTCCCTAGGCTGTGGCTAAGCCATGTCTCCGCAATATCCTATCTTTCAGGAGTGCTAGTTCTGCAAGGTTGCAGGAGAGCTTCTGTAAAGTTTGGAAGGTAGGAGACGAGATTCTGGCAGAAGTAAAGCTGTGAGGACCGGCTGTGAGTCGTGCTTCGGTAGCTCAGATGGTAGAGCACTTGCCCGCGAAAGGCAAAGGTCCCGAGTTCGAGTCTCGGTCCGGCACACAGTTTTAATCTGCCAGGAAGTTTCATATCAGCGCACACCCCGCTGCAGAGTGAAAATCTCATTCTGGAAACATTCCCTAGGCTGTGGCTAAGCCATGTCTCCGCAATATCCTTTCTTTCAGGAGTGCTAGTTCTGCAAGGTTGCAGGAGAGCTTCTGTAAAGTTTGGAAGGTAGGAGACGAGATTCTGGCAGAAGTAAAGCTGTGAGGACCGGCTGTGAGTCGTGCTTCGGTAGCTCAGATGGTAGAGCACTTGCCCGCGAAAGGCAAAGGTCCCGAGTTCGAGTCTCGGTCCGGCACACAGTTTTAATCTGCCAGGAAGTTTCATATCAGCGCACACCCCGCTGCAGAGTGAAAATCTCATTCTGGAAACATTCCCTAGGCTGTGGCTAAGCCATGTCTCCGCAATATCCTTTCTTTCAGGAGTGCTAGTTCTGCAAGGTTGCAGGAGAGCTTCTGTAAAGTTTGGAAGGTAGGAGACGAGATTCTGGCAGAAGTAAAGCTGTGAGGACCGGCTGTGAGTCGTGCTTCGGTAGCTCAGATGGTAGAGCACTTGCCCGCGAAAGGCAAAGGTCCCGAGTTCGAGTCTCGGTCCGGCACACAGTTTTAATCTGCCAGGAAGTTTCATATCAGCGCACACCCCGCTGCAGAGTGAAAATCTCATTCTGGAAACATTCCCTAGGCTGTGGCTAAGCCATGTCTCCGCAATATCCTTTCTTTCAGGAGTGCTAGTTCTGCAAGGTTGCAGGAGAGCTTCTGTAAAGTTTGGAAGGTAGGAGACGAGATTCTGGCAGAAGTAAAGCTGTGAGGACCGGCTGTGAGTCGTGCTTCGGTAGCTCAGATGGTAGAGCACTTGCCCGCGAAAGGCAAAGGTCCAGAGTTCGAGTCTCGGTCAGGCACACAGTTTTAATCTGCCAGGAAGTTTCATATCAGCGCACACTCAGCTGCAGAGTGAAAATCTCATTCTGGAAACATTCCCTAGGCTGTGGCTAAGCCATGTCTCCGCAATATCCTTTCTTTCAGGAGTGCTAGTTCTGCAACGTTGCAGGAGAGCTTCTGTAAAGTTTGGAAGGTAGGAGACGAGATTCTGGCAGAAGTAAAGCTGTGAGGACCGGCTGTGAGTCGTGCTTCGGTAGCTCAGATGGTAGAGCACTTGCCCGCGAAAGGCAAAGGTCCCGAGTTCGAGTCTCGGTCAGGCACACAGTTTTAATCTGCCAGGAAGTTTCATATCAGCGCACACTCAGCTGCAGAGTGAAAATCTCATTCTGGAAACATTCCCTAGGCTGTGGCTAAGCCATGTCTCCGCAATATCCTTTCTTTCAGGAGTGCTAGTTCTGCAACGTTGCAGGAGAGCTTCTGTAAAGTTTGGAAGGTAGGAGACGAGATTCTGGCAGAAGTAAAGCTGTGAGGACCGGCTGTGAGTCGTGCTTCGGTACCTCAGATGGTAGAGCACTTGCCCGCGAAAGGCAAAGGTCCCGAGTTCGAGTCTCGGTCCGGCACACAGTTTTAATCTGCCAGGAAGTTTCATATCAGCGCACACCCCGCTGCAGAGTGAAAATCTCATTCTGGAAACATTCCCTAGGCTGTGGCTAAGCCATGTCTCCGCAATATCCTTTCTTTCAGGAGTGCTAGTTCTGCAAGGTTGCAGGAGAGCTTCTGTAAAGTTTGGAAGGTAGGAGACGAGATTCTGGCAGAAGTAAAGCTGTGAGGACCGGCTGTGAGTCGTGCTTCGGTAGCTCAGATGGTAGAGCACTTGCCCGCGAAAGGCAAAGGTCCCGAGTTCGAGTCTCGGTCAGGCACACAGTTTTAATCTGCCAGGAAGTTTCATATCAGCGCACACTCAGCTGCAGAGTGAAAATCTCATTCTGGAAACATTCCCTAGGCTGTGGCTAAGCCATGTCTCCGCAATATCCTTTCTTTCAGGAGTGCTAGTTCTGCAAGGTTGCAGGAGAGCTTCTGTAAAGTTTGGAAGGTAGGAGACGAGATTCTGGCAGAAGTAAAGCTGTGAGGACCGGCTGTGAGTCGTGCTTCGGTAGCTCAGATGGTAGAGCACTTGCCCGCGAAAGGCAAAGGTCCCGAGTTCGAGTCTCGGTCCGGCACACAGTTTTAATCTGCCAGGAAGTTTCATATCAGCGCACACCCCGCTGCAGAGTGAAAATCTCATTCTGGAAACATTCCCTAGGCTGTGGCTAAGCCATGTCTCCGCAATATCCTTTCTTTCAGGAGTGCTAGTTCTGCAAGGTTGCAGGAGAGCTTCTGTAAAGTTTGGAAGGTAGGAGACGAGATTCTGGCAGAAGTAAAGCTGTGAGGACCGGCTGTGAGTCGTGCTTCGGTAGCTCAGATGGTAGAGCACTTGCCCGCGAAAGGCAAAGGTCCCGAGTTCGAGTCTCGGTGAGGCACACAGTTTTAATCTGCCAGGAAGTTTCATATCAGCGCACACTCAGCTGCAGAGTGAAAATCTCATTCTGGAAACATTCCCTAGGCTGTGGCTAAGCCATGTCTCCGCAATATCCTTTCTTTCAGGAGTGCTAGTTCTGCAAGGTTGCAGGAGAGCTTCTGTAAAGTTTGGAAGGTAGGAGACGAGATTCTGGCAGAAGTAAAGCTGTGAGGACCGGCTGTGAGTCGTGCTTCGGTAGCTCAGATGGTAGAGCACTTGCCCGCGAAAGGCAAAGGTCCCGAGTTCGAGTCTCGGTCAGGCACACAGTTTTAATCTGCCAGGAAGTTTCATATCAGCGCACACTCAGCTGCAGAGTGAAAATCTCATTCTGGAAACATTCCCTAGGCTGTGGCTAAGCCATGTCTCCGCAATATCCTTTCTTTCAGGAGTGCTAGTTCTGCAAGGTTGCAGGAGAGCTTCTGTAAAGTTTGGAAGGTAGGAGACGAGATTCTGGCAGAAGTAAAGCTGTGAGGACCGGCTGTGAGTCGTGCTTCGGTAGCTCAGATGGTAGAGCACTTGCCCGCGAAAGGCAAAGGTCCCGAGTTCGAGTCTCGGTCCGGCACGCAGTTTTAATCTGCCAGGAAGTTTCATATCAGCGCACACCCCGCTGCAGAGTGAAAATCTCATTCTGGAAACATTCCCTAGGCTGTGGCTAAGCCATGTCTCCGCAATATCCATTCTTTCAGGAGTGTTAGTTCTGCAAGGTTGCAGGAGAGCTTCTGTAAAGTTTGGAAGGTAGGAGACGAGATTCTGGCAGAAGTAAAGCTGTGAGGACCGGCTGTGAGTCGTGCTTCGGTAGCTCAGATGGTAGAGCACTTGCCCGCGAAAGGCAAAGGTCCCGAGTTCGAGTCTCGGTCAGGCACACAGTTTTAATCTGCCAGGAAGTTTCATATCAGCGCACACTCAGCTGCAGAGTGAAAATCTCATTCTGGAAACATTCCCTAGGCTGTGGCTAAGCCATGTCTCCGCAATATCCTTTCTTTCAGGAGTGCTAGTTCTGCAAGGTTGCAGGAGAGCTTCTGTAAAGTTTGGAAGGTAGGAGACGATATTCTGGCAGAAGTAAAGCTGTGAGGACCGGCTGTGAGTCGTGCTTCGGTAGCTCAGATGGTAGAGCACTTGCCCGCGAAAGGCAACGGTCCCGAGTTCGAGTCTCGGTCCGGCACACAGTTTTAATCTGCCAGGAAGTTTCATATCAGCGCACACCCCGCTGCAGAGTGAAAATCTCATTCTGGAAACATTCCCTAGGCTGTGGCTAAGCCATGTCTCCGCAATATCCTTTCTTTCAGGAGTGCTAGTTCTGCAAGGTTGCAGGAGAGCTTCTGTAAAGTTTGGAAGGTAGGAGACGAGATTCTGGCAGAAGTAAAGCTGTGAGGACCGGCTGTGAGTCGTGCTTCGGTAGCTCAGATGGTAGAGCACTTGCCCGCGAAAGGCAAAGGTCCCGAGTTCGAGTCTCGGTCCGGCACACAGTTTTAATCTGCCAGGAAGTTTCATATCAGCGCACACCCCGCTGCAGAGTGAAAATCTCATTCTGGAAACATTCCCTAGGCTGTGGCTAAGCCATGTCTCCGCAATATCCTTTCTTTCAGGAGTGCTAGTTCTGCAAGGTTGCAGGAGAGCTTCTGTAAAGTTTGGAAGGTAGGAGACGAGATTCTGGCAGAAGTAAAGCTGTGAGGACCGGCTGTGAGTCGTGCTTCGGTAGCTCAGATGGTAGAGCACTTGCCCGCGAAAGGCAAAGGTCCCGAGTTCGAGTCTCGGTCAGGCACACAGTTTTAATCTGCCAGGAAGTTTCATATCAGCGCACACTCAGCTGCAGAGTGAAAATCTCATTCTGGAAACATTCCCTAGGCTGTGGCTAAGCCATGTCTCCGCAATATCCTTTCTTTCAGGAGTGCTAGTTCTGCAAGGTTGCAGGAGAGCTTCTGTAAAGTTTGGAAGGTAGGAGACGAGATTCTGGCAGAAGTAAAGCTGTGAGGACCGGCTGTGAGTCGTGCTTCGGTAGCTCAGATGGTAGAGCACTTGCCCGCGAAAGGCAAAGGTCCCGAGTTCGAGTCTCGGTCCGGCACACAGTTTTAATCTGCCAGGAAGTTTCATATCAGCGCACACCCCGCTGCAGAGTGAAAATCTCATTCTGGAAACATTCCCTAGGCTGTGGCTAAGCCATGTCTCCGCAATATCCTTTCTTTCAGGAGTGCTAGTTCTGCAAGGTTGCAGGAGAGCTTCTGTAAAGTTTGGAAGGTAGGAGACGAGATTCTGGCAGAAGTAAAGCTGTGAGGACCGGCTGTGAGTCGTGCTTCGGTAGCTCAGATGGTAGAGCACTTGCCCGCGAAAGGCAAAGGTCCCGAGTTCGAGTCTCGGTCCGGCACACAGTTTTAATCTGCCAGGAAGTTTCATATCAGCGCACACCCCGCTGCAGAGTGAAAATCTCATTCTGGAAACATTCCCTAGGCTGTGGCTAAGCCATGTCTCCGCAATATCCTTTCTTTCAGGAGTGCTAGTTCTGCAAGGTTGCAGGAGAGCTTCTGTAAAGTTTGGAAGGTAGGAGACGAGATTCTGGCAGAAGTAAAGCTGTGAGGACCGGCTGTGAGTCGTGCTTCGGTAGCTCAGATGGTAGAGCACTTGCCCGCGAAAGGCAAAGGTCCCGAGTTCGAGTCTCGGTCCGGCACACAGTTTTAATCTGCCAGGAAGTTTCATATCAGCGCACACCCCGCTGCAGAGTGAAAATCTCATTCTGGAAACATTCCCTAGGCTGTGGCTAAGCCATGTCTCCGCAATATCCTTTCTTTCAGGAGTGCTAGTTCTGCAAGGTTGCAGGAGAGCTTCTGTAAAGTTTGGAAGGTAGGAGACGAGATTCTGGCAGAAGTAAAGCTGTGAGGACCGGCTGTGAGTCGTGCTTCGGTAGCTCAGATGGTAGAGCACTTGCCCGCGAAAGGCAAAGGTCCCGAGTTCGAGTCTCGGTCAGGCACACAGTTTTAATCTGCCAGGAAGTTTCATATCAGCGCACACTCAGCTGCAGAGTGAAAATCTCATTCTGGAAACATTCCCTAGGCTGTGGCTAAGCCATGTCTCCGCAATATCCTTTCTTTCAGGAGTGCTAGTTCTGCAAGGTTGCAGGAGAGCTTCTGTAAAGTTTGGAAGGTAGGAGACGAGATTCTGGCAGAAGTAAAGCTGTGAGGACCGGCTGTGAGTCGTGCTTCGGTAGCTCAGATGGTAGAGCACTTGCCCGCGAAAGGCAAAGGTCCCGAGTTCGAGTCTCGGTCAGGCACACAGTTTTAATCTGCCAGGAAGTTTCATATCAGCGCACACTCAGCTGCAGAGTGAAAATCTCATTCTGGAAACATTCCCTAGGCTGTGGCTAAGCCATGTCTCCGCAATATCCTTTCTTTCAGGAGTGCTAGTTCTGCAAGGTTGCAGGAGAGCTTCTGTAAAGTTTGGAAGGTAGGAGACGAGATTCTGGCAGAAGTAAAGCTGTGAGGACCGGCCGTGAGTCGTACTTCGGTAGCTCAGATGGTAGAGCACTTGCCCGCGAAAGGCAAAGGTCCCGAGTTCGAGTCTCGGTCAGGCACACAGTTTTAATCTGCCAGGAAGTTTCATATCAGCGCACACTCAGCTGCAGAGTGAAAATCTCATTCTGGAAACATTCCCTAGGCTGTGGCTAAGCCATGTCTCCGCAATATCCTTTCTTTCAGGAGTGCTAGTTCTGCAAGGTTGCAGGAGAGCTTCTGTAAAGTTTGGAAGGTAGGAGACGAGATTCTGGCAGAAGTAAAGCTGTGAGGACCGGCTGTGAGTCGTGCTTCGGTAGCTCAGATGGTAGAGCACTTGCCCGCGAAAGGCAAAGGTCCCGAGTTCGAGTCTCGGTGAGGCACACAGTTTTAATCTGCCAGGAAGTTTCATATCAGCGCACACTCAGCTGCAGAGTGAAAATCTCATTCTGGAAACATTCCCTAGGCTGTGGCTAAGCCATGTCTCCGCAATATCCTTTCTTTCAGGAGTGCTAGTTCTGCAAGGTTGCAGGAGAGCTTCTGTAAAGTTTGGAAGGTAGGAGACGAGATTCTGGCAGAAGTAAAGCTGTGAGGACCGGCTGTGAGTCGTGCTTCGGTACCTCAGATGGTAGAGCACTTGCCCGCGAAAGGCAAAGGTCCCGAGTTCGAGTTTCGGTCCGGCACACAGTTTTAATCTGCCAGGAAGTTTCATATCAGCGCACACCCCGCTGCAGAGTGAAAATCTCATTCTGGAAACATTCCCTAGGCTGTGGCTAAGCCATGTCTCCGCAATATCCTTTCTTTCAGGAGTGCTAGTTCTGCAAGGTTGCAGGAGAGCTTCTGTAAAGTTTGGAAGGTAGGAGACGAGATTCTGGCAGAAGTAAAGCTGTGAGGACCGGCTGTGAGTCGTGCTTCGGTAGCTCAGATGGTAGAGCACTTGCCCGCGAAAGGCAAAGGTCCCGAGTTCGAGTCTCGGTCAGGCACACAGTTTTAATCTGCCAGGAAGTTTCATATCAGCGCACACTCAGCTGCAGAGTGAAAATCTCATTCTGGAAACATTCCCTAGGCTGTGGCTAAGCCATGTCTCCGCAATATCCTTTCTTTCAGGAGTGCTAGTTCTGCAAGGTTGCAGGAGAGCTTCTGTAAAGTTTGGAAGGTAGGAGACGAGATTCTGGCAGAAGTAAAGCTGTGAGGACCGGCTGTGAGTCGTGCTTCGGTAGCTCAGATGGTAGAGCACTTGCCCGCGAAAGGCAAAGGTCCCGAGTTCGAGTCTCGGTCAGGCACACAGTTTTAATCTGCCAGGAAGTTTCATATCAGCGCACACTCAGCTGCAGAGTGAAAATCTCATTCTGGAAACATTCCCTAGGCTGTGGCTAAGCCATGTCTCCGCAATATCCTTTCTTTCAGGAGTGCTAGTTCTGCAAGGTTGCAGGAGAGCTTCTGTAAAGTTTGGAAGGTAGGAGACGAGATTCTGGCAGAAGTAAAGCTGTGAGGACCGGCCGTGAGTCGTACTTCGGTAGCTCAGATGGTAGAGCACTTGCCCGCGAAAGGCAAAGGTCCCGAGTTCGAGTCTCGGTCAGGCACACAGTTTTAATCTGCCAGGAAGTTTCATATCAGCGCACACTCAGCTGCAGAGTGAAAATCTCATTCTGGAAACATTCCCTAGGCTGTGGCTAAGCCATGTCTCCGCAATATCCTTTCTTTCAGGAGTGCTAGTTCTGCAAGGTTGCAGGAGAGCTTCTGTAAAGTTTGGAAGGTAGGAGACGAGATTCTGAAGTAAAGCTGTGAGGACCAGCCGTGAGTCGTACTTCGGTAGCTCAGATGGTAGAGCACTTGCCCGCGAAAGGCAAAGGTCCCGAGTTCGAGTCTCGGTCCGGCACACAGTTTTAATCTGCCAGGAAGTTTCATATCAGCGCACACTCCGCTGCAGAGTGAAAATCTCATTCTGGAAACATTCCCTAGGCTGTGGCTAAGCCATGTCTCCGCAATATCCTTTCTTTCAGGAGTGCTAGTTCTGCAAGGTTGCAGGAGAGCTGCTGTAAAGTTTGGAAGGTAGGAGACGAGGTACTGGCAGAAGTAAAGCTGTGAGGACCGGCCGTGAGTCGTGCTTCGGTAGCTCAGATGGTAGAGCACTTGCCCGCGAAAGGCAAAGGTCCCGAGTTCGAGTCTCGGTCAGGCACACAGTTTTAATCTGCCAGGAAGTTTCATATCAGCGCACACTCAGCTGCAGAGTGAAAATCTCATTCTGGAAACATTCCCTAGGCTGTGGCTAAACCATGTCTCCGCAATATCCTTTCTTTCAGGAGTGCTAGTTCTGCAAGGTTGCAGGAGAGCTTCTGTAAAGTTTGGAAGGTAGGAGACGAGATTCTGAAGTAAAGCTGTGAGGACCGGCCGTGAGTCGTACTTCGGTAGCTCAGATGGTAGAGCACTTGCCCGCGAAAGGCAAAGGTCCCGAGTTCGAGTCTCGGTCCGGCACACAGTTTTAATCTGCCAGGAAGTTTCATATCAGCGCACACCCCGCTGCAGAGTGAAAATCTCATTCTGGAAACATTCCCTAGGCTGTGGCTAAGCCATGTCTCCGCAATATCCTTTCTTTCAGGAGTGCTAGTTCTGCAAGGTTGCAGGAGAGCTTCTGTAAAGTTTGGAAGGTAGGAGACGAGATTCTGGCAGAAGTAAAGCTGTGAGGACCGGCCGATAGTCGTACTTCGGTAGCTCAGATGGTAGAGCACTTGCCCGCGAAAGGCAAAGGTCCCGAGTTCGAGTCTCGGTCAGGCACACAGTTTTAATCTGCCAGGAAGTTTCATATCAGCGCACACTCAGCTGCAGAGTGAAAATCTCATTCTGGAAACATTCCCTAGGCTGTGGCTAAGCCATGTCTCCGCAATATCCTTTCTTTCGGGAGTGCTAGTTCTGCAAGGTTGCAGGAGAGCTTCTGTAAAGTTTGGAAGGTAGGAGACGAGATTCTGGCAGAAGTAAAGCTGTGAGGACCGGCTGTGAGTCGTGCTTCGGTAGCTCAGATGGTAGAGCACTTGCCCGCGAAAGGCAAAGGTCCCGAGTTCGAGTCTCGGTCCGGCACACAGTTTTAATCTGCCAGGAAGTTTCATATCAGCGCACACCCCGCTGCAGAGTGAAAATCTCATTCTGGAAACATTCCCTAGGCTGTGGCTAAGTCATGTCTCCGCAATATCCTTTCTTTCAGGAGTGCTAGTTCTGCAAGGTTGCAGGAGAGCTTCTGTAAAGTTTGGAAGGTAGGAGACGAGATTCTGGCAGAAGTAAAGCTGTGAGGACCGGCTGTGAGTCGTGCTTCGGTAGCTCAGATGGTAGAGCACTTGCCCGCGAAAGGCAAAGGTCCCGAGTTCGAGTCTCGGTCAGGCACACAGTTTTAATCTGCCAGGAAGTTTCATATCAGCGCACACTCAGCTGCAGAGTGAAAATCTCATTCTGGAAACATTCCCTAGGCTGTGGCTAAGCCATGTCTCCGCAATATCCTTTCTTTCAGGAGTGCTAGTTCTGCAAGGTTGCAGGAGAGCTTCTGTAAAGTTTGGAAGGTAGGAGACGAGATTCTGGCAGAAGTAAAGCTGTGAGGACCGGCTGTGAGTCGTGCTTCGGTAGCTCAGATGGTAGAGCACTTGCCCGCGAAAGGCAAAGGTCCCGAGTTCGAGTCTCGGTCAGGCACACAGTTTTAATCTGCCAGGAAGTTTCATATCAGCGCACACTCAGCTGCAGAGTGAAAATCTCATTCTGGAAACATTCCCTAGGCTGTGGCTAAGCCATGTCTCCGCAATATCCTTTCTTTCAGGAGTGCTAGTTCTGCAAGGTTGCAGGAGAGCTTCTGTAAAGTTTGGAAGGTAGGAGACGAGATTCTGGCAGAAGTAAAGCTGTGAGGACCGGCTGTGAGTCGTGCTTCGGTAGCTCAGATGGTAGAGCACTTGCCCGCGAAAGGCAAAGGTCCCGAGTTCGAGTCTCGGTCCGGCACACAGTTTTAATCTGCCAGGAAGTTTGATATCAGCGCACACCCCGCTGCAGAGTGAAAATCTCATTCTGGAAACATTCCCTAGGCTGTGGCTAAGCCATGTCTCCGCAATATCCTTTCTTTCAGGAGTGCTAGTACTGCAAGGTTGCAGGAGAGCTTCTGTAAAGTTTGGAAGGTAGGAGACGAGATTCTGGCAGAAGTAAAGCTGTGAGGACCGGCTGTGAGTCGTGCTTCGGTAGCTCAGATGGTAGAGCACTTGCCCGCGAAAGGCAAAGGTCCCGAGTTCGAGTCTCGGTCCGGCACACAGTTTTAATCTGCCAGGAAGTTTCATATCAGCGCACACCCCGCTGCAGAGTGAAAATCTCATTCTGGAAACATTCCCTAGGCTGTGGCTAAGCCATGTCTCCGCAATATCCTTTCTTTCAGGAGTGCTAGTTCTGCAAGGTTGCAGGAGAGCTTCTGTAAAGTTTGGAAGGTAGGAGACGAGATTCTGGCAGAAGTAAAGCTGTGAGGACCGGCTGTGAGTCGTGCTTCGGTAGCTCAGATGGTAGAGCACTTGCCCGCGAAAGGCAAAGGTCCCGAGTTCGAGTCTCGGTCCGGCACACAGTTTTAATCTGCCAGGAAGTTTCATATCAGCGCACACCCCGCTGCAGAGTGAAAATCTCATTCTGGAAACATTCCCTAGGCTGTGGCTAAGCCATGTCTCCGCAATATCCTTTCTTTCAGGAGTGCTAGTTCTGCAAGGTTGCAGGAGAGCTTCTGTAAAGTTTGGAAGGTAGGAGACGAGATTCTGGCAGAAGTAAAGCTGTGAGGACCGGCTGTGAGTCGTGCTTCGGTAGCTCAGATGGTAGAGCACTTGCCCGCGAAAGGCAAAGGTCCCGAGTTCGAGTCTCGGTCCGGCACACAGTTTTAATCTGCCAGGAAGTTTCATATCAGCGCACACCCCGCTGCAGAGTGAAAATCTCATTCTGGAAACATTCCCTAGGCTGTGGCTAAGCCATGTCTCCGCAATATCCTTTCTTTCAGGAGTGCTAGTTCTGCAAGGTTGCAGGAGAGCTTCTGTAAAGTTTGGAAGGTAGGAGACGAGATTCTGGCAGAAGTAAAGCTGTGAGGACCGGCTGTGAGTCGTGCTTCGGTAGCTCAGATGGTAGAGCACTTGCCCGCGAAAGGCAAAGGTCCCGAGTTCGAGTCTCGGTCAGGCACACAGTTTTAATCTGCCAGGAAGTTTCATATCAGCGCACACTCAGCTGCAGAGTGAAAATCTCATTCTGGAAACATTCCCTAGGCTGTGGCTAAGCCATGTCTCCGCAATATCCTTTCTTTCAGGAGTGCTAGTTCTGCAAGGTTGCAGGAGAGCTTCTGTAAAGTTTGGAAGGTAGGAGACGAGATTCTGGCAGAAGTAAAGCTGTGAGGACCGGCTGTGAGTCGTGCTTCGGTAGCTCAGATGGTAGAGCACTTGCCCGCGAAAGGCAAAGGTCCCGAGTTCGAGTCTCGGTCCGGCACACAGTTTTAATCTGCCAGGAAGTTTCATATCAGCGCACACCCCGCTGCAGAGTGAAAATCTCATTCTGGAAACATTCCCTAGGCTGTGGCTAAGCCATGTCTCCGCAATATCCTTTCTTTCAGGAGTGCTAGTTCTGCAAGGTTGCAGGAGAGCTTCTGTAAAGTTTGGAAGGTAGGAGACGAGATTCTGGCAGAAGTAAAGCTGTGAGGACCGGCTGTGAGTCGTGCTTCGGTAGCTCAGATGGTAGAGCACTTGCCCGCGAAAGGCAAAGGTCCCGAGTTCGAGTCTCGGTCCGGCACACAGTTTTAATCTGCCAGGAAGTTTGATATCAGCGCACACCCCGCTGCAGAGTGAAAATCTCATTCTGGAAACATTCCCTAGGCTGTGGCTAAGCCATGTCTCCGCAATATCCTTTCTTTCAGGAGTGCTAGTTCTGCAAGGTTGCAGGAGAGCTTCTGTAAAGTTTGGAAGGTAGGAGACGAGATTCTGGCAGAAGTAAAGCTGTGAGGACCGGCTGTGAGTCGTGCTTCGGTAGCTCAGATGGTAGAGCACTTGCCCGCGAAAGGCAAAGGTCCCGAGTTCGAGTCTCGGTCCGGCACACAGTTTTAATCTGCCAGGAAGTTTGATATCAGCGCACACCCCGCTGCAGAGTGAAAATCTCATTCTGGAAACATTCCCTAGGCTGTGGCTAAGCCATGTCTCCGCAATATCCTTTCTTTCAGGAGTGCTAGTTCTGCAAGGTTGCAGGAGAGCTTCTGTAAAGTTTGGAAGGTAGGAGACGAGATTCTGGCAGAAGTAAAGCTGTGAGGACCGGCTGTGAGTCGTGCTTCGGTAGCTCAGATGGTAGAGCACTTGCCCGCAAAAGGCAAAGGTCCCGAGTTCGAGTCTCGGTCCGGCACACAGTTTTAATCTGCCAGGAAGTTTCATATCAGCGCACACCCCGCTGCAGAGTGAAAATCTCATTCTGGAAACATTCCCTAGGCTGTGGCTAAGCCATGTCTCCGCAATATCCTTTCTTTCAGGAGTGCTAGTTCTGCAAGGTTGCAGGAGAGCTTCTGTAAAGTTTGGAAGGTAGGAGACGAGATTCTGGCAGAAGTAAAGCTGTGAGGACCGGCTGTGAGTCGTGCTTCGGTAGCTCAGATGGTAGAGCACTTGCCCGCGAAAGGCAAAGGTCCCGAGTTCGAGTCTCGGTCCGGCACACAGTTTTAATCTGCCAGGAAGTTTCATATCAGCGCACACCCCGCTGCAGAGTGAAAATCTCATTCTGGAAACATTCCCTAGGCTGTGGCTAAGCCATGTCTCCGCAATATCCTTTCTTTCAGGAGTGCTAGTTCTGCAAGGTTGCAGGAGAGCTTCTGTAAAGTTTGGAAGGTAGGAGACGAGATTCTGGCAGAAGTAAAGCTGTGAGGACCGGCTGTGAGTCGTGCTTCGGTAGCTCAGATGGTAGAGCACTTGCCCGCGAAAGGCAAAGGTCCCGAGTTCGAGTCTCGGTCCGGCACACAGTTTTAATCTGCCAGGAAGTTTCATATCAGCGCACACCCCGCTGCAGAGTGAAAATCTCATTCTGGAAACATTCCCTAGGCTGTGGCTAAGCCATGTCTCCGCAATATCCTTTCTTTCAGGAGTGCTAGTTCTGCAAGGTTGCAGGAGAGCTTCTGTAAAGTTTGGAAGGTAGGAGACGAGATTCTGGCAGAAGTAAAGCTGTGAGGACCGGCTGTGAGTCGTGCTTCGGTAGCTCAGATGGTAGAGCACTTGCCCGCGAAAGGCAAAGGTCCCGAGTTCGAGTCTCGGTCCGGCACACAGTTTTAATCTGCCAGGAAGTTTCATATCAGCGCACACCCCGCTGCAGAGTGAAAATCTCATTCTGGAAACATTCCCTAGGCTGTGGCTAAGCCATGTCTCCGCAATATCCTTTCTTTCAGGAGTGCTAGTTCTGCAAGGTTGCAGGAGAGCTTCTGTAAAGTTTGGAAGGTAGGAGACGAGATTCTGGCAGAAGTAAAGCTGTGAAGACCGGCTGTGAGTCGTGCTTCGGTAGCTCAGATGGTAGAGCACTTGCCCGCGAAAGGCAAAGGTCCCGAGTTCGAGTCTCGGTCAGGCACACAGTTTTAATCTGCCAGGAAGTTTCATATCAGCGCACACTCAGCTGCAGAGTGAAAATCTCATTCTGGAAACATTCCCTAGGCTGTGGCTAAGCCATGTCTCCGCAATGTCCTTTCTTTCAGGAGTGCTAGTTCTGCAAGGTTGCAGGAGAGCTTCTGGAAAGTTTGGAAGGTAGGAGACGAGATTCTGTCAGAAGTAAAGCTGTGAGGACCGGCTGTGAGTCGTGCTTCGGTAGCTCAGATGGTAGAGCACTTGCCCGCGAAAGGCAAAGGTCCCGAGTTCGAGTCTCGGTCAGGCACACAGTTTTAATCTGCCAGGAAGTTTCATATCAGCGCACACTCAGCTGCAGAGTGAAAATCTCATTCTGGAAACATTCCCTAGGCTGTGGCTAAGCCATGTCTCCGCAATATCCTTTCTTTCAGGAGTGCTAGTTCTGCAAGTTTGCAGGAGAGCTTCTGTAAAGTTTGGAAGGTAGGAGACGAGATTCTGGCAGAAGTAAAGCTGTGAGGACCGGCTGTGAGTCGTGCTTCGGTAGCTCAGATGGTAGAGCACTTGCCCGCGAAAGGCAAAGGTCCCGAGTTCGAGTCTCGGTCCGGCACACAGTTTTAATCTGCCAGGAAGTTTCATATCAGCGCACACCCCGCTGCAGAGTGAAAATCTCATTCTGGAAACATTCCCTAGGCTGTGGCTAAGCCATGTCTCCGCAATATCCTTTCTTTCAGGAGTGTTAGTTCTGCAAGGTTGCAGGAGAGCTTCTGTAAAGTTTGGAAGGTAGGAGACGAGATTCTGGCAGAAGTAAAGCTGTGAGGACCGGCTGTGAGTCGTGCTTCGGTAGCTCAGATGGTAGAGCACTTGCCCGCGAAAGGCAAAGGTCCCGAGTTCGAGTCTCGGTCCGGCACACAGTTTTAATCTGCCAGGAAGTTTCATATCAGCGCACACCCCGCTGCAGAGTGAAAATCTCATTCTGGAAACATTCCCTAGGCTGTGGCTAAGCCATGTCTCCGCAATATCCTTTCTTTCAGGAGTGTTAGTTCTGCAAGGTTGCAGGAGAGCTTCTGTAAAGTTTGGAAGGTAGGAGACGAGATTCTGGCAGAAGTAAAGCTGTGAGGACCGGCTGTGAGTCGTGCTTCGGTAGCTCAGATGGTAGAGCACTTGCCCGCGAAAGGCAAAGGTCCCGAGTTCGAGTCTCGGTCAGGCACACAGTTTTAATCTGCCAGGAAGTTTCATATCAGCGCACACTCAGCTGCAGAGTGAAAATCTCATTCTGGAAACATTCCCTAGGCTGTGGCTAAGCCATGTCTCCGCAATATCCTTTCTTTCAGGAGTGCTAGTTCTGCAAGGTTGCAGGAGAGCTTCTGTAAAGTTTGGAAGGTAGGAGACGAGATTCTGGCAGAAGTAAAGCTGTGAGGACCGGCCGTGAGTCGTACTTCGGTAGCTCAGATGGTAGAGCACTTGCCCGCGAAAGGCAAAGGTCCCGAGTTCGAGTCTCGGTCAGGCACACAGTTTTAATCTGCCAGGAAGTTTCATATCAGCGCACACTCAGCTGCAGAGTGAAAATCTCATTCTGGAAACATTCCCTAGGCTGTGGCTAAGCCATGTCTCCGCAATATCCTTTCTTTCAGGAGTGCTAGTTCTGCAAGGTTGCAGGAGAGCTTCTGTAAAGTTTGGAAGGTAGGAGACGAGATTCTGAAGTAAAGCTGTGAGGACCGGCCGTGAGTCGTACTTCGGTAGCTCAGATGGTAGAGCACTTGCCCGCGAAAGGCAAAGGTCCCGAGTTCGAGTCTCGGTCCGGCACACAGTTTTAATCTGCCAGGAAGTTTCATATCAGCGCACACCCCGCTGCAGAGTGAAAATCTCATTCTGGAAACATTCCCTAGGCTGTGGCTAAGCCATGTCTCCGCAATATCCTTTCTTTCAGGAGTGCTAGTTCTGCAAGGTTGCAGGAGAGCTTCTGTAAAGTTTGGAAGGTAGGAGACGAGGTACTGGCAGAAGTAAAGCTGTGAGGACCGGCCGTGAGTCGTGCTTCGGTAGCTCAGATGGTAGAGCACTTGCCCGCGAAAGGCAAAGGTCCCGAGTTCGAGTCTCGGTCAGGCACACAGTTTTAATCTGCCAGGAAGTTTCATATCAGCGCACACTCAGCTGCAGAGTGAAAATCTCATTCTGGAAACATTCCCTAGGCTGTGGCTAAACCATGTCTCCGCAATATCCTTTCTTTCAGGAGTGCTAGTTCTGCAAGGTTGCAGGAGAGCTTCTGTAAAGTTTGGAAGGTAGGAGACGAGATTCTGAAGTAAAGCTGTGAGGACCGGCCGTGAGTCGTACTTCGGTAGCTCAGATGGTAGAGCACTTGCCCGCGAAAGGCAAAGGTCCCGAGTTCGAGTCTCGGTCCGGCACACAGTTTTAATCTGCCAGGAAGTTTCATATCAGCGCACACCCCGCTGCAGAGTGAAAATCTCATTCTGGAAACATTCCCTAGGCTGTGGCTAAGCCATGTCTCCGCAATATCCTTTCTTTCAGGAGTGCTAGTTCTGCAAGGTTGCAGGAGAGCTTCTGTAAAGTTTGGAAGGTAGGAGACGAGATTCTGAAGTAAAGCTGTGAGGACCGGCCGAGAGTCGTACTTCGGTAGCTCAGATGGTAGAGCACTTGCCCGCGAAAGGCAAAGGTCCCGAGTTCGAGTCTCGGTCCGGCACACAGTTTTATTCTGCCAGGAAGTTTCATATCAGCGCACACCCCGCTGCAGAGTGAAAATCTCATTCTGGAAACATTCCCTAGGCTGTGGCTAAGCCATGTCTCCGCAATATCCTTTCTTTCAGGAGTGCTAGTTCTGCAAGGTTGCAGGAGAGCTTCTGTAAAGTTTGGAAGGTAGGAGACGAGGTACTGGCAGAAGTAAAGCTGTGAGGACCGGCCGTGAGTCGTGCTTCGGTAGCTCAGATGGTAGAGCACTTGCCCGCGAGAGGCAAAGGTCCCGAGTTCGAGTCTCGGTCCGGCACACAGTTTTAATCTGCCAGGAAGTTTCATATCAGCGCACACCCCGCTGCAGAGTGAAAATCTCATTCTGGAAACATTCCCTAGGCTGTGGCTAAGCCATGTCTCCGCAATATCCTTTCTTTCAGGAGTGCTAGTTCTGCAAGGTTGCAGGAGAGCTTCTGTAAAGTTTGGAAGGTAGGAGACGAGGTACTGGCAGAAGTAAAGCTGTGAGGACCGGCCGTGAGTCGTGCTTCGGTAGCTCAGATGGTAGAGCACTTGCCCGCGAAAGGCAAAGGTCCAGAGTTCGAGTTTGGGTCCAGCACTCAGTTTTAATCTGCCAGGAAGTTTCACAGTACTAACCTGACTATAGCAGGTGTTGAAGAGTGATCAACATTCATCTTTTGGCACGTTTGGGCCCAAGACACAGGTTACTGAAGGTGGATGGAAGCTGGACTGCTGGAATTGGTACAGTATCATCTGAAATGTTCTACTGCAGTTCTTGAATGCTATGAGGGTCGTTGCGATACACCTTACACTGGAGGTCTTTCAACAAAATGTAATCGACAGTGACAGATCATGTAGCCAGGGTGGCCGGCTAGAGCTGCGACTGGACAGTCCTCTGGTAACAGCTCTGTCAGGCGTGAAGGAGTGACGGTTCGGACGGCTGTATGGGCAGTTGCTTCATCCTGTTGGAAGTAACTGTAGGTCTTTTCCTCCTTCGTTACTGCTGCCACAAATGGTTTCAAAATGTCCAGGCCATTTTTATTCGCGCCAACCTGTACATTCAAGCTGAAGCATGCATTTCACACGATGTTTCCAATTTTTACCCAGCTCACGTGTTTCCCTCTATGTTTTTTTTATCATTGCAGGGAGAAGACATACAAAATAAATACTTGTAAGAAGCTGGCGGGACAACTTAACAATATTGCGGTGGTGTTTCATATCTAGTTGTTCGACACTGCGTGAGCTACTTCGCATAAGTTTTGTACCACATGCAAACGCGTGTGGCGTTAGATTCGAGGACAACAGGAAATAAAACAATAATCCCTACGAAAGTAAAAGAAAATAGCTACTATTAGATAAAAAATAACAATAAAAATACGGCAGTCTCTTCTACAAAACTCACGTCGGTGATATCAAAACCTGATGCCGGGTACGTTCAGTATCGTATCGTTGCGTATGGATCTTCTGTTGCATTCTGTTCACGAGATGATCGAAATTCTGCGTCTCAAGCCACTACTACGCCCTTTTCAGCTCACCGAGAGGTTGAACAGGGTTCCTGTGACAAAGCAATGCTAGTTTCAACTGCTCCCAACACCCTCAGGCGGATTTGTGTCAGAAGATAATGCAGGTCGACCCTCCCTGCTCCTTCCTCAAGAGGGCGTATTCATAATATGGTAGTGCATTATTGTTTTGAAAGACGAACTTATCGCCGAAATGTTGACTGTACAAAAAATGGTTCAAATGGCTCTGAGCACTATGGGACTTCACTGCTGAGGTCATCAGTCCCCTAGAACTTAGAACTACTTAAACCTAACTAACCTAAGGACATCACACACATCCATGCCCGAGGCAGGATTCGAATCTGCGACCGTAGCGGTCGCGCGGTTCCAGACTGTAGCGCCTAGAACCGCTCGCCCACACCGGCCGGCTTTGACTGTACAGCTCGACAGTAAAGAGGATCCTGTGCCGATACTGCATAACCCACACATTGCACAAGACGGTCCAATATTTGCAGATAATGCCGTTATTTGCCGGCCGAAGTGGCCGTGCGGTTAAAGGCGCTGCAGTCTGGAACCGCAAGACCGCTACGGTCGCAGGTTCGAATCCTGCCTCGGGCATGGATGTTTGTGATGTCCTTAGGTTAGTTATGTTTAACTAGTTCTAAGTTCTAGGGGACTAATGACCTCAGCAGTTGAGTCCCATAGTGCTCAGAACCATTTGAACCATTTTTGAATGCCGTCATTTGTCTTAATTGGACGATAACGTGGATAATGTTGTAGTGAAAATAAAGAATGCAGTTTATTAGCAGAATGCGTTAGAAAATGCAACGGGTAATATAGGTCTACTAAAGAGACTGCTTACACTAGGCTTGTCCTCCCTCTTCTACAGTACTACTGTGCGGTGTGGGATGCGCAACAGATAGGATTGACACTGGACAACGAAAAAGTTCAAAGAAGGGCAGCTCGTTTTGCGTTACCGTGAAATAGGAGAGAGAGTGAAACCGTTATGATATGCGAGTTGATGTGGCAACCATTAAAACAAAGGCGTTTTTCGCAGCGGCAATATCCTTCTCATGAAATTTCAACCACCAACTTTCTCCTCCGAATGTACAAGTATTTTGTTGACGCCATCTACATAGGGAGAAATAATCATCATAACAAAATAAAGGAAATCAGAACTCGCATGGAAATATTTTAGTGTTCATTTGTCCGCCGCACTGTTTCAGAGTCGCACGGTAGAGAAGTAGCTTGAAGGTTGTTAGATGAACACGCTGCCAAGCACGTAATTATGAATTGCAGCGTAATCATGCAGATGTAGACGAACCACCGTACATGATACTGGTCCGTTCCATCTGTGGCCTTGACCACATTCTACGTACACCACGGTGTTGGCACGATTTATACTGTTGGTAATCGTCACATAGAGACTAAATAGATCGTGTGGAGATAGGTGCTCATTTCTGGGTTGACACTGCCATCCCAGTCATCTCCAAACTGACAGACCGCGCCGGCCGCTATGGCCGAGCGGTTCTAGACGCTTCAGTCCGGAAGCGTGTTGCTGTTACGGTCGCAGGTTCGAATCCTGCGTCTGGCATGGATGTGTGTGATGTCCTTAGGTTAGTTAGGTTTAAGTAGTTCTAAGTTCCAGGGGACTGATGACCTCAGACGTTAAGTCCCATAGTGCTTAGAGCCGTTTGAACCATTTTTTGACAGACCGCAGTCCTTTTGCATTCTCGTCCAGGTAGTTCCAAGTTATAATATGTGGTTAGTGGCCACCAGCTGTCATTGATGGCCGCGTGCGAGCGCTACGAGGCAAAACACCAGGATAGCTGCAGTCGTAGACACGGAGACGAGCGAAAGCTGTTTGCAGATGAATAGGGATTGCGCATACTGTTTGTGGATACAGGGGCAATTGGCAAATGTCCGTAAACAGCTGGAAGCTGTGTTGGTCACGGCCGGCAGGCTTCAGGCTGCTGCCCTGAATTGCGGTGGCACTGGGGCACCTGACACGAACGCTTTGGCGCGTCTGTAGCTCATAGTGTCGCATGGGATCAATGATAACACAACGCCTTCGTATTCGCTGATCGATACCGGTCGAAAATTACCTGACGGTAACTTAGAACTAAATACCCTCCGAGTAGTGAAGTAACTTAAATCACTTAATAAAAGCAAGTCTTCCGGGCCAGGCTGTATGCCAATTACGTTCCTTGCAGAGTGTGCTGATGCAATAGCTCCATACTTAACTACATCTACATCTACGTGATTACTCTGCAATGCACAACAAAGTGCCTGGGAGAGGGTTTAATGAACCACCTTCAAGCTGGCTCTCTACCATTCCACTCTCGAACGGCACTTAAATTTTTCTCTGTGAGCTCTGATTTCTCTTATTTTATCGTGATGATCGTTTCCCCCTATGTAGGTGGGTGTCAACAGAATGTTTTCGCAACCGGAGGAGAAAAATGGTAATTGAAATTTCATGAGAAGATCCCGTCGCAACGAAAAAGGCCTTTATTTCAATGATTGTCACTCCAATCCACGTATCATGTTTGTGCCACTCTCTCTCACATTTCGCGATAATACGAAATGAGCCGCCCTTCTTTGAACTTTTTCGATGTCATCCGTCAGTCCCACGTGATGCAGATCCCGCACCGCACAGCAGTACTCCAGAGTAGGGCGGACAAGCGTGGTGTTTCTTTAGTAGACCTGTTGCACCTTCTAAGTCTTCTGCCAATGAATCGCAGTCTTTGGTTTGCTCTACACAACATTATCTATGTGATCGTTCCAATTTAGATTATTTGTAATTGTAATCCCTAAGTATTTAGTTGAATTTACAGCCTTCAGATTTGTGGGACTTATCACGTAATCGAAATTTAGCGGATTTCTTTTAGTGTTCATCTGAATAACTTAACACTTTTCTTTGTTCACTGTCAATTGCCACTTCTAGCACCACACAAATACCTTATCTAAATCGTTTTGCAATTCGTTTTCGTCATCTGATGACCTTACAAGACGGTAAATGACAGCATCATCTGCAAACAATCTAAGAGGGCTACTCAGATCGTCTCCTATGTCGTTAATGTAGGTCAGGAACAACAGAGGGCCTATAACACTTCCTTCGGGAATGTCCGATATTACTTCTGTTTTACTCGATGACCTTCCGTCTATTACTATGAACTGTGACCTTTCTGACAGGAAACCTGCCGGCCGCGGTGGTCTAGCGGTTCAGGCGCTCAGTCCGGAACCGCGCGACTGCTACGGTCGCAGGTTCGAATCCTGCCTCGGGCATGGATGTGTGTGATGTCCTTAGGTTAGTTAGGTTTAAGTAGTTCTAAGTTATAGGGGACTGATGACCACAGATGTTAAGTCCCATAGTGCTCAGAGCCATTTTGACAGGAAACCACGAATCCAGTCACGTAACTGAGACGATATTACAAAAGCACGCAAATTCACTAGAAGCCGTTTGCATAGTACAGCGGCAAAAGTCTCCTGCAAATCTAAAAGTACGGAATCAATTTGAAATCCCTTGTCAATAGCACTTAACACTCCTTGTGTGCAAGGAGCTAGTTGTGTTTCACAAGAACGATGTTTGACTGTGTGTCAATAAGCCGTTCTCTTAGAGGTAATTCATAATGTTCGAACACAATATATGTTCCAAAATTCTGCTGCATATCGACGTTAATGATATGGGCCTGTAATTTAGTCGGCTACTCCTACTACCTTTCTTGAATACTGTGTGACCTGTGCAACTTTCCAGTCTTTGGGTACGTATCTTTCGTCTAGCGAGTGGTTGTATATGATTTTTTAAGAGGCAGTCTTCACTCCTTCCCATCTGATCATGTAAGCGTTGAAAAGTTGTAGAATGATTTCAAATTTTATACATATACAGCGGGTTCCAAAAAAATGTATCTACTGTTTAAAAGTCCATAACTTGCAAACTAACTGACGGAGTTGTCTCATTTTTGGTGAAAGTGTAGCTGAAAGTCCAACTTAAAAATATCACTGTAGGTGTTCGAAATGGTCACCATTAACATCCACACACAAACTACGCCGCCGAAATGTAGCACGAATTACTGACTGCAACGTGTTCAGTTTTGCCTCGAATGTGACGAATCGTTAAACGTTTCGGTGGCTCTGTTTGATACTCATTTTGCCATTGCCGTTGAACCTCATTAATGTTTTCGTACTTAAAATACCACTTCAAAACTGACTTCCTTTCATCGAATGTAAGCCTTGCGCCAGCCATGTTTACTCGAGTAACTAGGTGCAACTAAGAACAAAACACTGACTATCTGGCGACTGTCATCTGTCAAAACAAAACAATGCAATACAACGCTTGTGTGGCGATTGCCGGAACTACAAACTATTACACTACCAAAGATGAGACAACTCCGTCAATTAGTTTGCCAGTTATGGACTTTTAAACAGTTGATAGATTTTTTGGACCCCTCTGTATGCATATGATTCACTCCAATTTCACGTCCTGAAAGTATCATTATCAGAATTTCCAGAATAAGTTCAACGAACGTTGTTCTATAAGATGATGTCATCAGTGTCGGTAGAACCACTGCTGAAATTCAGAGAAGGCTGGACGGCTATGCAGGCGAACAATAACTGGGAAACCCTGTACAGGCTTTCCGTGTGTCAGGACACAGGTTTCTACAGCCCATCTAACAGGGATATCAAGTTTGCGACTGTCCTGAGGAGGACTAGCAATTTTACACACATTTTGCGACTGTGTGACACGCAGTTTCATTTTAAGGAGTCTGGAAGTTTCTCTCGAAATTTTTTCGAAATGTTTCAGACGAATGGGGCTTGTTAAAGTATTCGTCGGAACGAGAGACGGTATTTTTCACGCTTAAGGAAAGCTTCTCCGAAGTTTGCCGCAGCGGCGGCTACGCGGCGCTCAGCAGCCGAGGTGCATGAAAAAGTACCCGTAAATTTGGCGTCTTCCCCAGGCGCCGTCCGTGACACGACTTTCGCATCAGCACTAACAAATGGCCCCACGGTGGACCATTCAGGGGACTTCCATGGTCACATGCTCTTTTGTACAATGGTAGGGATGCACTGGGGGTATTTTCTACATCACGACATTTGACTGCCATAGCTGATGTTTGAGTCAACAATTTGATCTCGATGCCATAGATTTCGTTAGCAGTATCTTCTCTTATAAAAATACCGAAATACTTCAGTATTGGCATATTCGCAAGAGAGGCTTGGATATATCACTAACTTAGTTTCGTTAATGATGTATGACGCTTATACTTAGTCAAATACACGAAACATTTAAGAAACCTATTCGAATAATTGAGAGTACAATTTATTCAACACTGCCATCGAGATATTTGAAGTTTTTTCGAGGGGCACAATATTCCTTTAGTTCGATGTTTAAAGTCTGTCACTCTCTTTTCATACGTGTGACATGGTTTAGAAATGTCATAATCATGAATAAATATCAAGTGAAACTAATCGCCCACCCAGTTCCTTAGGCAAATCTGCTTTTACGAACGGATTTGCATCATGCAATCGCCACAAAAATCATACATAGCACAGCTCAGGAACAGTGGATTTGCCTTCTAAAAATAAATACATTTGTGGAGGTTGAATATTGCACTTCCGTTGTCCATTTAATCAGTTACGACGTCGGTCGCATACTCGCCACAGCCTCAGCATTTTCGGATTCTGTGGTCAGAGGATCAGCGGAGATATGATATGCAGGTCACTTGACAGTTCATGATATCCTCTCGCTCCGGGTTTCGCTCTCAGACATATTTGTGCTGTAAGACCTCACTGTATGACTTTCAAGCTGCTTCTAATTTGAACGATGAGCCACTTGATTCACAATCAGTATGGGTTTGCGACTTCTCGATCACCTTTTCTGTTTTTATACTCTGTGCTTGCAGCGTTTGAGCTTCGACACGTAAGTGCATCTGTGAATGACATTGATTTTTCCGTTACGTTATTTGTGACGTGTGATCCTTGAAATGCTCAGTATAGCACTGAGTCATGTCATTTTGAGGTCCGCCCCAGTAGCTGAGTGGTCAGCGTGACGGATTGCCGTCCTCTGGGCCCGGGTTCGATTCCCGGCTGGGTCGGAGATTTTCTCCGCTCAGGGACTGGGTGTTGTGTTGTGTTCATCATCATTTCATCCCCATCCGGCGTGCAGGTCGCCCAATGTGGCGCCGAATGTAATAAGACCTGCGCTATGGCGGCCGGACCTGCCCCGCGAGGGGCCTCCCGGCCAATGACGCCAAACGCTCATTTCCATTTCCATGTCATTTTGAGGTCTCAAACAACAAATATGTACGATGCTTCACTAATAAGTTAGCAACTAGCTTTGACAAGGGCTAAACGAGATATCGGAAGAAGAAATAATGCTGTGCCGGACGTGTAACTGAAGACTGACGTAGCGACCGCCATTGCGATAATGGACTGTGTTGTCCTAGCAGAGGTTTTTCAGCGAAGGCGAGCAAGAAAATTATAAATTTAGCTTCCTTTTGACGTCGAGGTTAATGGAGACGGATGTGCATGGGAAAGGAATTAGGCCGCTGTCTTGTTAAAGAAACCATCCCAGACTGGGCTGAAGAGATTTAAACGGCAGGGAACTCGTATCAGTGCACTATCTTAACCACTTCAGTAGCAGTTTTACGCTGCACACAGGTAAGTAATGCCTCTATTATTAACTGCAGTCGATTTTTAGCATAATGTTTTTGAACATATAGTTACACCAATACGACAGTATTTTTGTTAAAAAAAGACGCAAAAAAAAAAAAAATTATGTATGAAAACGCAGTAAAAGCTAAAGATTGTCAAGACAGTTCCACAGCATCCGTAATGACGTCGTGCATGATTTGAAAAGGAATTATATTTGTCTGACTGGCAGCGTGCTTAATATATTCATTCATCCAAATAACAACAGTAACGATAGACTGAAACGTAGTAGATAAGATTAAGTAATACGGTATAAAGATGCACACAGAAACAGCAATTCCCGAGGCAGGATTCGAAACATGCGAAGCACTGGCGTTGCCTCGAAACCTCGACAGAGTCATTTGGGAGGACTCGAACCTCCAACGAGGAGAGCCTCGCAGACCGTGACAAAACGCCCTAGACCACGCGGCCACCCCCCGCGGCAAGTGCAACATGGTTATAGTTTCAGATATTCCTAGTCGAAAGAATTTGTTTAAGCATTATGTGTTGCAATGTTCAAAGTATCGTCTAGTGAAACATTACAGTTATACATTTTCCAAATAAAGTCATTACATACTGAATTATATTCTAAATTTAGCGTTGATATACTTTCGACTGATTGGTAAGATGAAGCAAGTTTTCTGGATTCTAAATCGGCCTCTTGGAGTCTCTCTTGGTTCAAATGGCTCTGAGCACCATGGGACTTAACATCTATGGTCATCAGTCCCCTAGAACTTAGAACTACTTAAACCTAACTAACCTAAGGACAGCACACAACACCCAGCCATCACGAGGCAGAGAAAATCCCTGACCCCGCCGGGAATCGAACCCGGGAACCCGGGCGTGGGAAGCGAGAACGCTACCGCACGACCACGGGAGTCTCTCTCTTAAACACAATGCCACAGGAACAAACCACGAAGCACACGCAGGACGAGATACATTAGTTTTCAGCCATTATATTCAAAACTCTAAATGTATACAACTGTGATCTGACTAACGATGGACTGGTAGCGGACTTTGGTTGTGCAGAAGAAGAGGCGTCGGCAATGGTATTGCCTTGCTGCGCGGCAGTTGCCCATCATACTCTCACCCTTCAAGACATTTTGGCCAAACAGCGATGCCTTTCATTCATTATTTTTCTGGGAAGTAATCGAGTGCACGATCCAACGATGCATTTCATAGTGAGATGCGTTGATCTTGATTGTACGACTTATGCTGGATTTGACATCGTCCGCTTATAAAAATTTGCTGGTTTCTTTCTCCAAGAACGATATTTACATCTAGTTTGTCAATGGATCTTGTGAATCGACGTACACTCGAGCCAAATTCACTAATTTTAGCCGTCTTTGTTATTTCTAAACATGTTATGGAGAAATAATATGAGTGAAACATACACCCTTTCAATGTCTTTAGTATCGTTTTCACTGCACTGTGCGAATTTCTATCTACGTGTTGATAACGACATCCCATACACGACATGTGGTCGTCTTGGGTTAGACCGCTAGGTTGTGTAGCACTGTATTCAGTGTGTAATTTAGCTCATTTATATCCTATTTATTTTAAATACTTATTATACCCTAATTGACTATGATCTTCATCCTTGATGTTTTTTGCACTTTAGGCTTCCTCCCTCCCCTATTTTATTTTATTTGTAATTTCGATATTTAGTCACTAAAATGAGTGCTGTCTCACGTTACCCAGCAGTCGAAGTTACGCAGGAACTTCTGCTCAGTCACCTTAACATCTCATGCCTAAACGTTGCTGAAATGAGTAATATACGAGGGTTGGAACTTTAATAGTGGCAACTATTTATTTACAGCTCGTACAAAATAGATACGTGTTTCAAAGTTTTACTTACCTTCAAAGTAGTCACCAGCATTGTGTATAGCCCCTTTGCCAGCGATGTGGAAGTCGTAGGCTACTCTTAGCGGAACCAGTTGTATTGACACTTCAATCGGCGCAGTCTGTTGCCCGTCGAATTTGTATCAGTTCTGAAGCGAATGCCGTGAAGTGTTTCCTTCAGTTTAGAAATCGAGTTGAACTCATGAGGGCTTAAGTCAGGGGAGTGCAGTAGGTGGTACAGCACTTAGCAGCCCCATCAGTCAAACAAATCAGTGACAGCTTGTACTGTACGTGCTTGAGCAGTGTCCTGCAAAATGATGGTCAGGTCCTGCAGGAAGTGTCATCACTTCTGTCTGTAAGCTGGTCGCAGGTTGTGTTGCAAAAATGAACAGCACAGAGACAGAAATGATGACACTTTCTGCAGCACCTGACCATCATTTTGCAGGACACTGCTCAAGCACGTACAGTACAAGCTGTTACTGATTTGTTTGACTGATGGGGCTGCTAAGTGCTGTACCACCTACTGCACTCCCCTGACTTAAGCCCTCATGAGTTCAACTCGATTTCTAAACTGAACACTTCACGGCATTCGCTTCATAACTGCTACAAATTCGTCGGGCAATAGACCGCGCCACTCGAACTCTCAACACAACTGGCACTGCTAAGAGTATCCTAAGACTTCCATATCGCTGGCAACGGGTTATAAACAATGAAGGTGACTACTTTGAAGGTCATTAAAAGTTCGAAACATGCATCGATTTCATACGAGTTGTAAATAAATAGTTGCCACTATTAAAGTTCCAACCTTCGTACATAAGAAGAGAAAACAACATTATTAAGCAGTTAGATTAGATTAGATTAATTATTCCCTCCATAGGCCCATAAAAGAGGGAATCCTCCTGGGTGTGGAGCATGTCAGATAAACACTTTACAAAAATGTAATTAGAAAAACTTGAGTTTCATTAATTTTAATGATCCTCAGTCAATTAACAGTAAAATTATGTACATGAGTTAAATTTAAACTTCTAATATTTACAAGTTTAATACTTACATCTGTCTTCATTGAATCCATCATTCAGACATTTGCTAGTTTCTTGGCTGTTACAATTAACTATTGTCAAAAATTAAAGTAGATTATTCATTTCAGTGATCCTCAGTTAAGAACAGTCAGATTATGTACAAGATTTAAAATTAAACTTCCACTATATACAGACTTAAGACTTACATCTGCCTTCCATACATCCATCATTCACACAGTACATAGTTACTTGGCTGTAACAACCAAGTATTGTCAAAAAATAAAGTATAATAAATTTTCATTAAAATGGTCTACTGCATTTGTTGAGAAACTCATGGTTGGCATAGAAGGAGTTGGCCACCAAAAATTCTTTAAATTATGTTCAAATTGTGCCTTGTCTAAAACTAAACTCTTAATGGTTGCTGGTAACTTATTGAAAATATGCGTTGCTGAATACTGGACTCCTTTCTGGGCAAGAGTAAGTGATATTAAATCTTTATGTATATTTTTCTTATTCCTAGAATTGATACTGTGTACTGAGCAGTTAGTAGGAAAAAGAGATGTATTATTTACAACAAACTTCATTAAGGAATAAATATACTGAGAAGCTGTGGTTAATATGCCCGGTTCTTTGAATAGGTTTTGACATGATGTTCTTGGATTTACACTACTCATTACTCTTATTATACGCTTCTGTACTCTAAAAACTTTTTCTCTGTTTGTGGAGTTACCCTAAAATATGGTACCATATGACATAATAGAGTGAAAATAAGCAAAATATGCCAGTTTTTTTATATTTATATCTCCTATGTGTGACATCATTCGCATTGCAAACACAGACTAGTTTACGTGCTTTAGCAGTTCGTTAGTATGTTACTCCCAACTGAATTTATTATCAAGTTGTAATCCCAAGAATTTTACACTCTCAACTTCTCCTATTTCCATGTCATCATATTTTATACACACACCAGAAGAAAATCTCTTGGAAGTTCTAAACTGCATATAGTGGGTCTTTTCGAAGTTTAATGACAGTGAATTGGCTATGAACCACTTGTTAATGTCAGTAAAAATTTGATTAGCTGCCCTTTCTAAATTTATATTTGATTTACTATTTATTGCAATGTTTGTATCATCTCCAAATAAGACAAACTTTGCATCTGGTAATGTAACAGATGACAGGTCATTAATATACACAAGAAACAGTAGTGGACCTAGTATGGAACCTTGGGGAACACCACATGTAATTTCTTCACAGTCAGATGATGTCTGATTGCCTACTGCTGAAGTATTATGTAATGACACCCTTTGTTTTCTGTTAGTAAGATATGACTGAAACCACTTTGCAGCGCTACAGTGACGCCATAATATTTTAATTTACTTAAAAGAATGCTGTGATTCACACAGTCAAACGCCTTTGACAGGTCACAGAATATGCCAGTTGCCTCTAATTTGTTGTCCAATGAATTAAGGACATTTTCGCTGTAAGTGAAAATAGCTTTCTCAATATCAGAACCCTTAAGAAACCCAAACTCTGACTTTGACAATATATTATTTTCACTAAGGTGCTTAAGTAGATGCTTGGACATACCTTTTCAAAGATTTTTGAAAAAGCTGGCAAAAGTAAGATCGGTCGGTAATTTGATGGCATTTCTTTGTCCTCTTTCTTGTGGAGAGGTATAATTTCAGCATATTTAAGCAGTCCGGGAATGTGATTGATTGCCGCGCGGGATTCGCCGAGCGGTCTGCGGCGCTGCAGTCGTGGACTGTGCGGCTGGTCCCGGCGGAGGTTCGAGTCCTCCCTCGGGCATGGGTGTGTGTGTGTTTGTCCTTAGGATAACTTTGATTAAGTAGTATGTAAACTTGGGGACTGATAATCTTAGCAGTTAAGTCCCATAAGATTTCACACACATTTGAACATATTTTTTTGATTGATTACACAAATAACTTAAGGGGATACGGAATCGGATTTTGGGTTAAAAAATAGAATTTTTTTTTATTGGCGTATTATATTCTGCCATGTTTCCTCTTTAAAATGACGTATCATACATAGCTCTACTACAATTATAACTATTTTATTTTTATATATTTGTGAGATCGGGTATTGCGCTTTAGTTATACACGTCTCTTGTGGCTGACCATGAACTTTTTGGCAGTACCTTTAAAGTGACATGAATTCAAATATCCCGGTTTCCAGCGACTATTTATACACTAGTTGCCCGAAAATGTTTCTCTCTGGTTTCCTCAAGTTACTCTTTCACTTTGTGGCGGGACTGTTTTGTAAACAGTGTGATATAAGAAAGTAGTTGTTGTTGAGTTATTTCGTATTTAGTGCTTCATTTTTCGCAGTGAAAATGCCTAGAGCTAAAGCAAAAGTATTTAAAAAGCGTGTGAACTGGCAAAAGAAAAGAAATAATGATTCATTAGCAAAGCAAAGCAATTCATCATCATCACTGTTGGAAAATGTGAATCCACTTATTACTGATTTGCCGAACGAACTTACACCAAATGAAAACAGTGCTTCTCAGAAAAAACTAAGAGATTTGGAAGAGAAATATAATTTACTTGATAGAGGGAATGAAGTTTTTGAACTCATTGATACGAATATATTGTGTGAAGCTCTTGAAAACAGTTTGTGCTGCAAAAAATGTCATGGAAACGTTTCTCTGAAAGTAGAATCCCATGTTGGCCTGGCTGCCCAGTTTAATTTAATATGCAGTGTTTGTAAATACAGCTGTAAGTTTCCAAGTTCGGTTTCAGTAACTGTAAATAATGGATACAAGAAAACTGAACTTTATAGTGTAAATATTAGGTTAGTTTATGGATTGCGAGCAATTGGTAAGGGCAAAGCAGCTGGTGATATGCTATGTGGTGTTCTAAATCTTCCAAGTGCACCTTCAAAGTTTGAAGCTTACAATTATGTACTAGGATCTGCAGTTGAAGATGTAGCACAGAAGTCAATGCAGGTTGCTGTGGAAGAAGCAGTGGAAGAAAATGACGGCAGTCGTGACCTCACAGTGGCGTTTGATGGCACGTGGCAGAAAAGGGGCCACACCTCCAACAATGGTGTTGTAACAGCAACTAGTGTTGATACTGGCAAGGTTATTGATGTTGCAATAATGTCTAAATACTGTAGGTGCACAGGCAGGCTGAAAAATGAACACAGTGATGACTGTATTGCTAATTATTATGGTAGTAGTGGTGGCATGGAGGTTGCTGGGGTGAAGAAAATTTTTCATCGCTCTTCACAGTGGTATAATGTTCGCTATGTCAAATATCTGGGAGATGGTGACTCTAAAGCATTCAAAGAAGTTTTGGAAAGCAAACCATATGGGAACAGTGTAAATATAAGCAAACTTGAATGTATAGGACATGTGCAGAAGAGAATGGGTGCCAGGCTGAGAAGGTTAAAATCAGTTATGAAAGGGAAAAAACTAGATGATGGGAAAACCTTGGATGGCAGAGGAAGATTGACTGATTCCATAATAGACCACATTCAGAACTGCTATGGCCTTGCAATCAGGCAAAATACAGGCAATCTTGAAGAAATGAGGAGAGCTATATGGGCTTTATATTTCCACACCGCATCCACGGATGAGCATCCACAACATGGTTTGTGCCCCAAAGGTGAAAACAGCTGGTGTAAATACAATAGGGGACTAACAACAGGAGAGAAATACATTCACCACCACAGTCTACCATCAGCCATCATGGCAGAAATAAAGCCCATTTTCAGAGATCTGGCTGACAGAAGTCTTCTGATGAAATGTCTTCACGGAAAAACGCAGAACCCCAACGAGTGCTTGAATAGTGTGATATGGCATCGTCTCCCAAAAACAGTGTTTGTCGGAATTAATACACTACATTTTGGTGTGTATGATGCTGTGGCAACCTTCAATCTTGGAAATATAACTAAATGCCAGGTCCTTCAAAAGTTGGGTATGTGTGTTGGTTCCCGTACGGTACGTGCTATGTTCTTTTTAGATCAGCACAGACTAAGGCATGCTGATAATATAATCAAGACATTAGTGAAAAAAGCAAGACAGGTGCAGAGGGGTGCCAAAAGAAGACTTGAAGATGATTATGAAGACTGTGAAGGGGGTATTAGCTACGGATCAGGAATGTTTTAATCTTCTTTCTCCGTTTCCCGTAAGTTTACTTTTTACTTCATCTAGGAACATTATCTCAGGTACTGGTCAACCTAGAAGTCTGAAATTTTTATGACGTAGTGACATAGGTCCCTATTACATACTGAAACAACGATTTTTTAATTACTTGATTTACATAAGACTTAGGGGTGATAGTCTAGTAAAAAGCGATGGAAAAAATTTACTTAAAAATAAATGTACAATATCTCTGTAAGAAAATACTTTGACAATAAACTGTTGTTTCAGTACTGTTGTAACATATGAATGCACATACAGTAAAATTTTTACCTCTCTGTCTCCAGTAGTTTGTGAGAAAATGTTCCCTATAGTAGGCATATATTAACATTGCGGGGATAGGTGATTCCGTATCCCCTTAAGATATGACTAAGCTCACATGAACACTCTTTTATTAACTTTGTTGATATGTTATCATAACCACTAGAATGCTTTGATTTCAAGGACTTTATGATGAATTCTATTTCTTTGGGTGAAGAAAGTGTCAATTCCATTTTACTGTGATTGCTTGTGTGCACTGGTCTCAGATATTCCATTGCATTATTTACTGAACCTGACAACCCCATGCTATCAGTAACGGAGACAAAATACTTGTTTAAATGGTTTGCAACACAACATGCGTTTGTTCCCAGGGTTTCATTTATTTTTAGAGCCATTTGTTCCTCCTCATTTCTGGTCCTACCTGTCTCTGACTCAACTATATCCCATATTGCTTTTATTTTATTTGCTGTATGTATTTATCTTCTTCTCATAATGCAGGTGTTTAGATTTCTGGATAACATTCTTCAATATTTTGCAGTAATTTTTGTAATGAGCTATAATGCTAGTAGCCAGTTTGAGTGTCCGAGCAGTTCTAGGCGCTACAGTCTGGAACCACGCGACTGCTACGGTCGCAGGTTCGAACCCTGCCTCGGGCATGGATGTGTGTGATGTCCGTAGGTAAGTTAGGTTTAAGTAGTTCTAAGTCCTAGGGGACTTATGACCTCAGCAGTTGCGTCCCATAGTGCTCAGAGCCATTTGAACCATTTTTATAATGCTAGTATCAAAGGTGTTTCTTTTTTGCCTCACATGATATCTTTATCCCTTGTGTGATCCATGGTTTCTTATTAGACATCTGCTTAATTTGAGTTACCTTCAGGGGAAAACAATTTTCAAATAAGGTGCTAACTTTATTAATGAATGTTTTGTGTTAGATGAAGATCAGTTTGGCTTTAGGAAAGGTGAGGACACCAGAGACTCACTTCTGAGATTGCATGTGATACTGGAGGCAAGAGTTCAAAATCAATTGAGAGACCTTTATAGGATTTGTTGATCTAGAAAAAGCGTTTGACAATGTAAGATATTCGAAGTTCTCAGAAAAATACATGTATGCTACAGGGAAAGGCGGATTATCTTTCTGTGAAGCAGCAGGTACGTCTGTCCAGTATTTCCTTCTAAAACCTTGGATTGGTTTTAAGCCAAATTTCACACACAGCCAGCTTCATAAGTATCAGCATTGTGGTATTTATAACCATCAATAGGAGCAGATACAAAGGCAAAAAACGTGCATTTTCCAGCCCTTGTCACGTAGGCCATCTTGCAGGACAGGTGTGTTATACTGGTATTGGCCTGTTTTATCGATCTTCTTTGCAGAGACTACATCTGTAGTTTGCCACAGCTGGGGGATGTTTGAGGTGTATGGAGGAAGGGATGGTAAGAGATTAGGGGAGCAGGAGAAGGACAGAAATAGGGTGGATGTGACAGACTGAAAGAGGATGGAGGAGGAGGTTGACAGAGGGAGACAGGGGTGAGGGGATGGTGACGAGGGATGGAGAGAGAGAGAGAGAGAGAGAGAGAGAGAGAGAGAGAGAGAGAGAGAGAGGAAGAGGTGTATGGAGAGATGGGGACAGAGAGAGAGGCAGGAGGCAGGTGGAAGTCATGGAAGGGTAGTGGATAGCTGGGCAATGAAGAGAGGGGAGGGGCAATGAAAAGAGGTGCGGCAGAAGGATATGGACAAAGGGAGTAGGGAGGAAGATATGGTTGGAGAGAAAGAGTGGCAGAGAAAGGGAGGAGGGGATGGAGAGACACAGTGGGGAGGAGGAGATGGACGGATAGAAGTGAAAAGATGAGGTGGGCAGAGAGGCAGGGGAGAAAGATATTGACACTGAAAGGGGTTGGTCGAGATGTGTGCGATATATATGTCGAATGTGTATTCAAGGAAAGCTGTGAGTAAGGAATAATAAACAACCAGAAGCAAGAAGGAGCTATAAGAATGGAATACCAGGAGCAAATTGATAGATTAAAAAGAATGTACGACACAGATGCAGTCTTTCTACCATAATGTTTAGTCTGTACGTCGAAGAAACAAGGACAGAAATAGAAAATAGTTTCAGGAGTGGCATCAAAATTCGGGATGAAAGAAAATCAACGATTACAATCCTCAGAGGACGCGATGAAGAACACTGAACGAAATGAACAGTCTGTGAGTATGAAATATGGATCGAAAGTAAACAGGAGAAAGATTAAAGTGATGATGAGTGGTAAAAATGAGATTTGTGAGAAAATTAACATTAAAATAAGGACCACGAAGTGGACGAAATGAATGAATTCTGCTACTCTGGAAGCAAAATAAAGTATGATGGATGATTAAAGTAGCATAGGGAAAGAGAACATTCATGGCCAAAAGAAGTCTACTAGTATCGAACATTGGACTTAACTGGAGGAAGAAATTTCTGAGAATGTAAGTCTGGAGCTCGGTATCGTATGAAAGTGACACATGGACTGAGGAGGAAGGTGAGGAGAAGACAATCGAAGCGTTTTAGATATGGTGTTAATAGAGGGAATCTGCAATTAGGTGGACTGGTAGGAAAAGAAAAGAGAAGGTTGTCCACAAACACAGCGAGGATAAAATATGTCGAAAAGACTGACAAGAAGAAGGGACAAGATAATAGGACGTATGTTAAGACCTCAAGGGATAAATTCCTTGGTTTAGAGAGACCTATGGGGGTAAAAACTGTCAGAGAACACGGGGATTGGAGTATGTCCAAAAATGATTGAGGAAGGCGGGTGTGCTACTCTGAGATGTTGAGGTTGCCACAAGAGAGGAACTCATAGCCGGTTCCCGAAAAATAATCTAGCGCAATATTATTTATTCATTTTTCACCACCATTACCTTAATGTCCTGCCAACGGAAGAAAGTAAATAGTAAATGTAAACGAGTGAATGTATCACAAATTATGGTTGTTCTGCAAGTGGTAACTGCTCTGTCACTGAGCGCCGAAAGAAACCCTTCAAACTCACATGCACACAAACGCACACAGACAGACATACACACACACACACACACACACACACACACACACACACACACGCATACACATACACACAAAATACTAATGAAAGCAACATATTACACGCACCTGAAAACTAAACAGTCGTACGATACGATGCGGCTGTGTTTATGAGGGAGAGACGTGCAGTACAGGGACAGAATGCCGGCCCGTGGCCTGTCCAGACCTGCTCACAGCAGCCGTCTTGCCGCGGGTCCCGTCTGCATCGCAACCGTCATTCCGGCCGTACCGACGCTACCAGTCGGACACCAGGCTTCAGCGGACTATCAGTTATCACTGCGCCATCAGGAGTGCTTTATACATAGTGCTACAGCTAGTTTTCTCTTCACATCACCGCACCATAAACTGGTGAGAACATTATTTTTAAGTCTTGCAGAGCATGCTTACACTAAATTCAGAATGTCTACAATATCTCTATCATGTGTCATTAAAAGACGTTTGGCGGCTCTACCTTGCACACTCTGCGTACTTAGTTGAGTGCAGAACATGTTTCGCGCTAGACATTTGTAAAAATTTACTGTGAACGTTAATAAGTAGGCATCCGATGTTAATTTTCAGTTCAAACCATTAAGATTTGAGTAAAACTGAGACAGTGCATCTTTTCGTTGTTTAATTAAGAGGAGCGTGGTCACAATAATCGAGGCTTTAGTAGCCATGATGGCGACATCTCGGCCTTCATTCCCTATCAGTTAGAGACAATGTATAAAGTTAGTACAAAAGATGCGCAATTAGCAGACAGTTACAAAAGATATCCAACTAATAAGGTTCCCCTACGGGAAGACTAGCATTTGATTATGGATAAACTAAACTTGGCGGTATATGTTAGATATTCTGTGATACATCAGACATGAAAACGGCTATTTTCCTATACATCCCAGTCTAGAACTATACCATTGGTAAACCATTAAGAAATTCGAGGTACGTTAGATGACTGGACCATGTGTGACGTATATGGTCCGTTCCAAGCTGTTTTTCAATTTTGGTATTGAACCCATTATCAGAATTATTCAAAGTTGCCTCAGATACAAAGATTGTACCTTAGATGCCCTCTTCGACAGTTAGAATGAGATGAGCAAGCCATCTGACATATCGCTTAGGAACAGGATGTGGGATCCACAGCTCTCATTGAGCAAATGTAAAGCTGTGCATTTCCAACTTTTCAGTTTGTGACGAAGAACCTATTAATTTTTATGATTGCAGCAGTCTAAATTCTAACTATTCCACTGATATTTGCTCGACGATGGAGAGAAGACACACGGTTTAAATATCAGTGGAAGATTTGCGATATGTACGGCTACATGCCAGAAATTTAACGTAATAGCTTTGAAGCTGTCACTAAACTGACCGGTATTTGCGGAGTTTTGCACGCAAAGGACATATAAACATCAAGTTTATGTCCTAACAATGATTTGTACTGTATTAGTTAAATGAAAAGAATACCTTTAGCATTCATAATCTTGATCGTGTGAGATCACAAATGAAGCAGTTTTTATTAAAAGGCTCACACTTAGTCAACGTACTGGCATTGGTGCAGCTACGCTCTCTGGCAACTAGTGATGTTACACGGCTCAGTCACACTAACGTGACAACCGTCTTTATTCGACACCAACGTTAATAACAACTCACAGACGTCTGTTGGCAGCTCTAAAAGTGGAGAATATATAAAGCGTGACGGGGGATGCGGAAAATCAGTGCAGTCGTTGTAATGTGGAAAAGGAGTGATTTAAGTCATGCCCAAAAGGGCATCATCATTGGCTTTCGAACCAAAGGGGGAAGCATTTTCGAAACGGCTAAGTTTGTAAACTGTCCGCTTGCCGCCGTGGTTAAATTATAACGTGCATGGAAAAATGACGCTATCCAAAACTGGCGCAGAGGCAAATGTGGTGCACCATGGGCCATAGGTGACACGGGGCGAACGACGGTTGTGGAGATGTTAACGGGCGAACAGACGTACAACTGTTGTGTAACTGACTGCTTAGATGAACCAAGGGGCTATCAACAGTGTCTCTTCAACGACCATTCACCGAACATTGTTGCGTATGGGCGTCCACAGGGGGCGCCTGGCTCATGCAACCAGGCTGGCTGCTGTTCATCGGCGATGAAGGCTGAAATTTGCACGTCAGTACAGTAACTCGACGTCGACTGACTGGCGAGAGGTGGCCTTTTCAGATGAACTACATTTCATACTCCATGGGACACATGGCCGGTGGCGTGTACAGGTGAAACATCTGAAAGCACTCTGTTAATGTTATGGTCGGGGGCACATTTTTGTAGCATTTCTTGTGCGATCTTCTCATTGTGAGAGGCCCTCTGGATCAACAGAAATATGGTTCATCTTTGGAGAATATATCCACCTTGAAATGCAGTTTGTTTTTACTCGGCACGATGGGATCTACCAACACGACAATGCAACGTGTCTTATAAAGGTACTTAGTGTACGTGTGTAGTTTGAATAGCACCAGGATAAGTTTACCGTACTCCCCTTGCCACCAGATTCCGTGGACTTCAACCTACTCGAGAATTTGTGGGACCACCTCAACCGAGAAACCTGGTGCAGATGGGCACGGCACTGGAGTCGTCCTGGCTCCAGATCTCTTCCAGAACCTCACTGACTCTCTTCCTGCACGTCTCGCCGCAGTTCGCACTGGAAAATGTGGTTATTCAGAATCCTGACATGTGATCTCATTAATATGACTCGACAGTGGACTTTAAAAAATCAGCGAATAATTCTGTAATTTTGGTTTCACTCCTGTTTTGAATGTGCATATGTGTCTGTATTTATTACTGGAACTCACTGTCACTCACCTAAAATTTTCTAGATGTCGAAGACATTTTCAAAGAGCTTAACCTCGTTGGGTCCTATTCGTACTAGAAATGCTATTTCAATTAAAAACTTACCTGCTATGTACTATCTACCTGCAGGCACGGAGTAGGAATTTTCAGTGTAAAGAAATAGGTTGGGCAGAGGCAGACGCCGAGTAAAGTAAATTCGTATACGAGGCAAGTCATAAGGTTTACTTACAACCTCGAAGGGAAATAAAAGACATATAAAGAAGTCATGTATTATGGCCTGAAAAATGCAAACATTTCCACTGCTGTCGAAGAGGAAGGACCGCAGGATGCTCCACTGGATCTGCGGGCCGCGCCACTTCGTTTTGACTTCCGCAGCGGAGCGGTAGGTACTGTGACGCAGTATGTACATAAGATCTGCAGATAAGCACAAACAGAAATTAATCACCTAGCTTTATTTTTTTCAAGGGGAGAAATAAAGCTTTATCCTACCCTCGTGAGTAGTTGGATTATGAGACCACGGTGAGTCATGGAGAGATACCGTTTGGGTGCCAGGCTTCCCAAGTACGCGCCATGAATGCAACGTGACTGTCTGTCCTCACAACCGATCAGATAAAATCAACGCGATTCTCAACAGGTTGCCCTCCTAAGTTGACGCTGTTTAGACACAGCGGCCAAGGTCGGCAGTTAAATCACCTAATAAAAGCAAGGACTCCCGTCCAGATTATAAACCAGTTAGCTTTCTTTCAGAGTACCCTGATTGCTATAGCTCCATATTTAGCAAAAGTATACAGCCACTTGCTCGACGAAAGGTCCGTACCTAAAGACTAGAAAGTTGGACGGGTCACAACAGTACTGAAGAAAAGAAGCAGCAGTTAGGCCCTGAATTACAGACCCATATCACTAATGTCGATTTGTAGCAGGATTTTGGAGCAGATGCCGTGTTCGAACATTGTGCGTTATCTAGTAGATAACGATTTATTGTCAAATAGCAAACTTGGATTCAGAAAATATCATTATTGTAAAACACAACTAGCTCTCTATTCAAACGAAACAGTGACTGGTATCGACAGGAGATCTGAAATTGACTCCATATTTTTAGATTTACGGAAGGGTTTTGACACCGTTGCTCAATCAAAGTGGATGACTACGAAATATCGCCTCAATTGTGCGTCTGGGTACGTGATTCCTGTCAGAAAAGTCACGATTCATACTAATTGACGAAAAGTCATCGAACCATATCTGCGTTGTCAAAGGAAGGGTTATAGGCTCTTTGTTGTTTCCGATTTGTATACACGATCTAGGTGACAATTTGAGTAGCCCCTTAGAGTCTCTCAGGTGATGCTGTCATTTACCGTTTTATAAAGTCATCACATGATTAAAACCAATTGCAAAATGATTTAGACAAGACCCCTGTATGGGGCAAAAAATGGTAATTGTCTCCGAATAATGAAAAGTGTAGAGTCATCCGTATGAGTACTAAAACGAATTCGCTAAATTTCGATCACACGACAAATCACAAAAATCTAAAATGGCTGTGAATTCAATTAAATACTTAGGGATTATATTTGTGAAAAAATGGAACGAGTCCCACACATAATGTTGTACGGAAAGCGAATCAAGGACTGCGGTTTATTAACAGAGCAATGGGAAAGTGGGACCGATCTACTAAAGAGGATGCATACAGTACGCTTTTGCGTCCTCTTCTGGAGTCCTGCTGCGCAGTGTGGGATCCGCACCAAATAGGACTGACGGACGAATGTTCAAAGAAGGGCAGCTGGTTTTGTATTTTCTCGAAACAGGGAAGAGTGTGTCACGGATACGACACGCGAATTGGGGTGGCAGTTGTTGAAAGAAAGGCGTTTTTCGTTGGGGCAGAATCTTCTCACGAAATTTCTATCAGAAACTTTCTTATCTGAATACGAAAATATGTTGTTGGCGCCCACCTACATAGAAATGATCAATGTAATAAAATAAGAGCTTGGACGGGAAGATTTTAGCATTCGTTTTTCCCAACGCGATATTCGAGAATGGAACGATAGAGAAATAGTTTGAAGTTTGTTCGATCATCCCTCTGCCAGGCACTTGATTGTCATGTAGCTGTAGATACCTCTGCGGCGCTTAACGCGTGGGTGGTCGTGTAGGCGACCAGAGTGCCTGCGGCAGTTGGCGGCCGGCATGTGGGCGTTTACTGGCGGACCGCGGGCGCTCCACACGTCACGGGGAACACAGCGTGGCTGCCCTGCATCGAGAATGCGCTCTGAGCACTGCGTGTTTCGCAAAGCTAAAGGGGAACAGTATTGTTGTTGTTGCTACTGTCTTCAGCCGAAGAATGGTCTGACACTCCCATATATCGTGTACCAGCTTCTTCATTTATGCGTAACCGCTGCAATCTATATCCGTCTCAAACTGCCGTGGTCAAGTCTTCATCTCCCTAAACAATTTTTATCCCTCACACTTCCCTCCAGTACCAAATTGACGGTTCGTCGTCTCCGTATACGTGAGTACCCTGTAATTCCCACTTAAATGCTTCGCAGAGGGTTCGTAGAAACACTTTTAAACTAGAGGTTGCAGTATTAGTGATTCATTTGTCACCGTCAGCGACTATCAGACGGCGCTCAGCAAGCTTGTCGGTGCATCCTCTGTTTTGACTCTGCAGACAGTAGCTGTGCTGACGTCGTAACATTCGTTCTAATGTGCAGCCAAGTCCCATCGAAGAGTAAATAATCCAGTTGAACAGCTTCAACCATTTGAACAAGGTCGCATTGTGGACCTGCAGGAAGCTGGGTGGGCGTATCGAAGGACTGTTGCACACGCTGGGCACAATGTATCGGTGGCGTGTCGCTGCCTTAACATGTGGAAGATTTCCATGTCAGTAGACCAGATTCCGGACGTCCGTGTTGTACAAGAGCACGTCAAGATCGATGCATTAGGCGAGCAGCGGCGGCCGACCGAACATCATCGATATGTGGTGTGTCATCAGGGACCGTTGGGAACTTCTTGCAGCAGGATTAAGATCACACCTGTCTCTGCCCAGGCTACCAATGACACCACGACACTGCTAAACTCGGCTTCTCTGGCGTCGTGAAAGAGTAGGCAGGAGAGTGGGATGGCACTCTGCCGTTGTCAGTAATGAGAAGGGGTCCTGTCTGTATGGGAGTGATGGACGTACACGCATACGGCGTAGATCTGATGGGCAGACCATTCCGAAAAGCGTTTGCCCGCGGCATACAGGTCCCATCCCAGGCATCAGGAGCCATCAGTTACAATTGTAAGTGAGCTGGCTTTTACTTGTGTGTCTGTTATCGTAAATACAAACTTGGGAATGTGAACTGACAACCTAATGTGCTACTGAGCTCAAAGCCACATCACTTGCATGAAATTGAAAAGAATGCTGCGTGTGTGGAAACCGATGTCATTCAAGAGCAATAAATGAGCAAAGCAATAATTTCACACTCAGTCGACTTGGCCAATACGAACTGTTTGAAAAAAAAAAAAAAAGAAAGAAACCGCAACGGCATTAAAAAACAGTAATGTCGACCTGTATAAGAATGTAGCCGGAAACACACGAAAAATTTCTTCATTGACGTATGGCTCTGGTAATATCTATAAACTGACAGGACCTGCATTGCGCAAAGGAAACGAAACAATCACGTATTATGAATCTCACTACAAACTGAAGTACTGGCAGAAACAATAACATAGCAAGACTCCGTAACAGCTAAACCAATACTGGTAAAAACTAACTGCAGTTGGTCCAAGGAATTCGGGTTCATGATCTTGACAGAATGCCAATGAAACACATGACTCAACCTTTAATTTCTGAATTTTCTTTAGGAAGGGACTTATAAAAAAATTATAGACTCTAATATAAAAATTGATATAATCTAATAACTACATGGTACAGTAAATTCTCAGAAGATCAATCAGTAGAGTAATTATCAAAAAATCTACTTGGACGCGGGATAGGTGGACTAACAATACAAGTCTACGAAAATAAAATTAAACTTTTTACTACATCAAATAATAACTTGTTCTTCATTTCAAAATCTTTCTTATGTCCGTATGCTATCCAACCGTTGTTTTGAGCCATCATTTCTCCTCGTAATATATCTGCAACTCACATAGTTCCAGAAGTGCGTCCATGCATTTGCACTGTACACTCAACGAAATCCCCGCCTGCTGCGCACCGCAGCTATCCACTATTGACTGTCAAAGATTCCACGACTCCACAGTGCTGCCATCACAGACACAGGCACTGTTGCCTAACAACTGTTTCTCCGACCACAATTCTTCAAATATATCATTTTACGTTACAAATATTAACACATCCATAACATCGTCAAAAAAAGCCATCTTACACAACTCGCGGTCACATTTGGTTTTCCTGCAGCGTAAAGTAACCATTACCCGCTACGTTGCACATGTTGTTATTGCCGGTGCTACTGCCTTTTCAGCAGGGCAGCACGCCCACACACGGCTGCTGCGATACAGCGCGCATTTCGTGGTGTAAAACAACTGCCCAGTGGAGCAAGATCACCAAATCTCTCGTCAATTTAACACGTAAAGAAGGGACACTCGTACTCCGGAGACTGCAAGAATGATTCCCGAACTGCACCAAAAGGCCCAAGATGCCTGGGACAGTCTATGAAGGATGGCATTGGGCTCCTTTATGATCATTTGCAAGTGTGTTGCCACCAGACGGCGGTACTCCGTGTACTGATGCGGCTGTTTGGGCATCCTTTGCTGTGACATGTGTGTTTCATCTGGTCTCAATTTGTTATTATGTACTTCCACAATAAGAACTACATGTCACATTACCTATTAGTCAAATGACCAAGTATTTGGGGGTGCTGCAACCTTTTTTTTCCCTATAGTGTATTTCTCGACCATTCCACTCTCGAACATCTCATGGGAAATGTGAACATTTAAATCATTCCGTGCGAGCTCTGATTTTTCTTATTTTGTTACGATGGTCGTGCCTCCAAACATAAGTGGGAGTCGACAAAATATTTTCGCTTTCGGAGGAGAAAGATGGTGACTGGAATTTCGTTGAAAGATCTCACCGAAACGAAAAACTTCTTTGTTTTAGTGACTGCCACCGCACTCGCGTGTCATGTCCGTGACACTCTCTTCCCTATTTCGTGATAACACAAATCGAGCTACGCTTCTTTGGAATTTTTCAATTTCTTCCATAAATCGATCTGGTAAGGATCGCAAACTCCGCATCAATACTCAGCAGAGGACCTACAAACGTAGGGTCTCTTTAGTAGATTTGTTGCATCTCCTGAATGTCCTGTCAATAAAACGCAATCCTTGGTTCACATTCCCCATAACATTTTCTAAGTGATGGTTCCAACTAGGTTAATGGCAAATGGCATTCGGCAATATTCACTCTTTTCTGCACCTGCTTTCTTTACAATTATTGGAGTTATTACATTCTTGAAGTCTGAGGGTATTTCGCTAGGTGGAATAGTTTTGTCATGACTGGCTGCCCAAGGATCTCAATAATTCTCAGGGAATGTCATGTACTCCATGGGCCTTGTTTCCACTTTGGTTTATCAGTACTCTGTCAAGTTGTACTCGTAATGTCATATCTCCCAACACATCATCATTCAATTCTTTTTCGCTTTCTATAATATTACCTTGACATTAATTTCTCTTGTATAACCCAGTTTCGTAGCATATTTTTCTATCGATGCACAAACTGCCACTTTTCAGTAATTCGCGTTCAGTGCTCTTTGCAGTTGTATAAACATTACGAATTTGAACACTGTTACGCAAACACGTTTCACATATATGTCGAACAAATAAAAATGTTACACAAAAGTCACTTTTGAACAAAACATAAAGGCAAATTACAATCACTATCACTTTCAGTACTTACTGAAGCTAGGTATTGAACTGGTATGAAATGACCGTTGAACAAGTGTTACCACTTAGTGTGAATGATGTACAGAGCATAAAAAGCTGAGCCTATTACAGCTATTTGATATGATGAGTGGGTAGTCAAGTGTTTGAAACCACGCAGTGGGTTCGTATACACCTTAAATGCACCAAGACGATGTTAACGAGCATAATTTATTTAATTAATTAAATTGCTGCGACAACGTATTGCGAGCCTGTGGTAATACCTGAAGATCCTTCCGAAGAGTTGCCAAACACTGTAGACGTACGTTCAACTGTATGTCAGTGTTGGCGCCAGTTGTCCAGGAAAGTTATCATGCTCGTCAGAAGGTTCTGGAAGACAGTGGCATACCGATCGACTGTTGCCGATTACATGATGATCGCAACACATAGCGGGACCCAGAGTATCAGCCAGAGCCATCGACACCCAATTGCTAGAATCTGGTTTATCAACAAGAGGGGCCACACCCTGCTTCACCCACACGTCATAAGCGCACCGCCTGGTTCCGATGATACAGTGGAAGACACAATTGGAGGAACCAGTGGGGCGGGGTAGTGTGTTGTGATTAGAGCAGTTTCTACAGGGTTGTAGCCTCTCCCCGATGCTATTCAATCTGTATATTGAGCAAGCAGTAAAGGAAACAAAAGAAAAGTTCGGAGTAGGTATTAAAATCCATGGAGAAGAAATAAAAACTTTGAGGTTCGCTGATGATATTGTAATTCTGTCAGAGACAGCAAAGGACTCGAAAGAGCAGTTGAACGGAATGGACAGTGTCTTGAAAGGAGGGTATAAGATGAACATCAACAAAAGCAAAACGAGGATAATGGAATGTAGTCGAATTAAGTCGAGTGATTCTGAGGGAATTAGATTAGGAAATGAGACACTTAAAGTAGTAAAGGAGTTTTGCTATTTGGGGAGCAAAATAACTGATGATGGTCGATGTAGAGAGGATATAAAATGTAGACTGGCAATGGCAAGGAAAGCGTTTCTGAAGAAGAGAAATTTGTTAACATCGAGTATAGATTTAAGTGTTAGGAAGTCGTTACTGAAAGTATTTGTATGGAGTGTAGCCATGTATGGAAGTGAAACATGGACGATAAATAGTTTAGACAAGAAGAGACTAGAAGCTTTCGAAATGTGGTGCTACAGAAGAATGCTGAAGATTAGATGGGTAGATCACATAACTAATGAGGAGGTATTGAATAGAATTGGGGAGAAGAAGAGTTTGTGGTACAACTTGACTAGAGGAAGAGATCGGTTGGTAGGACATGTTCTGAGGCATCAAGGGATCACCAATTTAGTGCTGGAGGGCAGCGTGGAGGGTAAAAATCGTAGAGGGAGACCAAGAGATGAATACACTAAGCAGATTCAGAAGGATGTAGGCTGCAGTAGGTACTGGGAGATGAAGAAGCTTGCACAGGATAGGGTAGCATGGAGAGCTGCATCAAACCAATCTCAGGACTGAAGACCACAACAACAACAACGTTGGCGTGATTGAGATCGTTTGTGACTATTTTTTGTATGTTCTTGCTGCACATTGTTTTACTCTATTATCTAGTCTGCTGTTTTTGTCTACAGTGTATATCATCTAGATATAAAATTAGCTCAGATACGTGTGGTCAATGATCAGTACCGCTTTCTAAATAACTGCTAAATCACGCTGCGCAACACAATGGAAACATCATTTTTCGAAACCCCATCATCGTCTCCCATTGCGAGACGTAGTAAGCGTAGCGCCCCATGACGTCACCCTTGGGCTCGATGAGTTTCAAACAGGAAGATATCGACACATAAAAAAAAAAAAAACGCATAACTCAGAAGTCCGTGTGATGTGTAAGATGGGTTCATGATGTCACATTGGCATCAAACTTCAGCACAATCATGTGCAACGGCGCCGTGGACGTGTCTTACGATTGGAAGTTCGTCATATGCCGTCTTGCTCACACTTCACAACTCCCTTTGACGCCATTGCGATGGAGGTCAGAACCACGACTCCCAGCGTTGAATCATGCCGTTTTCTTGTGAGTGACAGAGGAAAACGTTTCAGACAGACAACCGTCCAGAATCGACACGAAAAGGCCTCAGGGTGTGGCATAAAGGGCGCCAATGAAGCTACCTCTTCCCTTGAGGTATTGATCCCCACTCATTTCGCAGTCGAAAACGACAGTTCGCAGTAAGATGAGTAACACGTCAACGTTCTTGACGATCTCTGACACTTCTGACACTCCCGAAAGATTAACCCTTACTTTAAGTCGTGGTCGAACAACCATATTGAACGTGATTGCACCTCTTTGGTGTGCAGTGCAATTGCAATTTTTGCTTTGGTGTACAGAGTGGAAGCACTGAGGGCAGCTCAAAACCATTCGAAGAAATTTGAAAGTGGTCTGAAGTAGCAAAGGGTGCTTTGCCTTTTTCAGCCCTCCTGTTTCGCACCGTTTTATGGCAATGGGTGCGACGTTGACAGTTGCATGAATGAAACGGTAAACTGTTAATCTACCCACTCCACCCATTTCGGCAACAGCCTCGGTGTCACTCGTCCACCTTTGTCGACCACATTAAGTAAATAAGTAATTGAGAAGTGAACAACATAGAGTTGTGCGCAGTAAAGAAAACCGAGAAAAATTTTGAAACCGTATTACGGTTCAAGAAAACTTTGAAGTTTCCCGATGATACTTAGATGCTGTCAGATTCAAAGACGGCAAAGGACTTGGAATGCCAGGAAGGAAGGAAAAAAGATTAGGATTGAACTTCCCTCCGACATGGACGTTATTACAGACGGAACACACGTTTGGAATGTTTCAAGGATGGGGAAATAAATGGGACGTGTCCATTGAAAGGGACCATATCCGAATTTGCCTGGAGCTATTTAGGGAAATCACGGTAAACATAAACCTAGATGGTCGAAAGCGAATTTGAATCATCATTCTCCCGATTGCGAATCTAATGTTTGAACGGAATGTATGGAGTCTTTAAAAGAAGTTTAAGACAAACATCAACAAAGGAAAAAAAGGATATTGAAGTGTAGTAGCATTAAACAATTTGATTTCGAGAGAATTAGATTAAAAAATGAGAAACTAAAAGTAGTAAAAGATTTTTCCTATTTAGAAAGAAAAATAGTTAATAACGGTCAAATTAGGGAGGATACATAAGGGGCGATCAAAAAGTTTCCGTTTGAAGGCGTTGCTGCAAAGTATAAGTAACCCAGCGCGACTGCTACGCGGGGATGTTAAGTACCGACATGTAGGCAGGAGATTACTGTGGCATTTGAATGGAACCTTTCGGATTGTGAAAGAAAAGTGTTTCTCAAAAAGAGAAATGTCTGTCTTCGAATATAAATTTGTGAGTTTGGAGGTCTTTCCTGAAAATATTTGTTCATACGTAGTATACCCTTTTACACAAGTGAGTCAAGGACCATAAACAGTTCAGACAAGGAAGAAATAGAAGATTTTTTTATTTACACGTCAAGTTCCGTAGGACCAAATTAACGACCTAATCTCCAAGGTCATGGAACGTGTTCAAAAATGGCTCTGAGCACTATGGGACTTAACATCTGAGGTCATTAGTCCCATAGAACTTAGAACTACTTAAACCTAACTAACCTAAGGACATCACACACACCCATGTCCGAGGCAGGATTCCAACCTGCGACCGTAACAGTCTCGCGGTTCCGGACTGAAACGCCTAGAACCGCTATGTCATGAATTGCGCTATTCGAAACCGAGCAAATGTTGCATATGACATCCTTTATTACCAAGCTAGTGCCATCAGCAATCAGAAATATTTTAGTGTTACCCGTAATACTAGAGAGCATACCATTCATATAAATAAGGAGCAGGAGTGGCCTCAGCACTGATCCCTGGGCACCCCCATTTGACCGTTCCCCACTCAGACCCCACATCATAGTTCAAAATGGTTCATATGGCTCTAAGCACTATGGGATTTAAGATCTGAGGTCATCAGTCCCCTAGACTTAGAACTACTTAAACCTAACTAACCTAAGGAAATCACACACATACATGCCCGAGGCAGGATTCTAACCTACGACCATAGCAGCAGCGCGGTTCCGGACTGATGTGCCTAGAACCGCTCGGCCACAGCGGCGACCCCAGATCATAGTCTTTGGTTGGTTGGTTGGTTTGGGGAAGGAGACCAGACAGCGTGGTCATCGGTCTCATCGGATTAGGGAAGGATGGGGAAGGAAGTCGGCCGTGCCCTTTCAGAGGAACCATCCCGGCATTTGCCTGGAGTGATTTAGGGAAATCACGGAAAACCTAAATCAGGATGGCCGGACGCGGGATTGAACCGTCGTCCTTCCGAATGCGAGTCCAGTGTCTAACCACTGCGCCACCTCGCTCGGTCATAGTCTTTCTCATCACTGTGAATAATAACCTTTTGCTATCTGTTGCTAAAGTGAGGTGAACCAGTTGTGAGCTACTCCCCATATTCCGTAATTGTCCAACTTCTGGAGCAATATTTTGTGATCAACACAATAAAACGCCTCAGTTAAATTAAAATATATACCAAGCGTTCGAAACCTTTTGTTTAACCCATCCACTACCTCACAGAGAAAAGAGAATATACCATTTTCAGTTAATAAACGTCTTATAAAGCCGAACTGTACATTTGAGAGCAAATCGTGTGATATAAAATGATCAATTATCCTTACATACACAACCTTTTCAATAACTTTAGCAAACACTGATGGCATAGAAAAAGGTCTAAAATTGTCTACATTATCCCTTTCTCCCTTTTTATAAAACAGATTTACTACTGAGTGCTTTAATCGTTCAGGAAACAGACCATTCCTAAAAGAAAAATTACAAATATGGCTAAATACAGGGCTAACATGTGCAGCACAGTTCTTTAATTATCCTGCTAGGCACTCCATCATATCCATGAGAGTCCTTAGTCTTCAGTGATTTAGTTATTGACCCATCTCAAATGGTTCAAATGGCTCTGAACACTATGGGACTTAACTTCTGAGGTCATCAGTCCCCTAGAACTTAGAACTACTTAAATCCAACTAACCTAAGGACATCACACACATCCATGCCCGAGGCAGGATTCGAACCTGCGACCGTAGCGGTCGCACGGTTCCAGACTGTAGCGCCAAGAACCACTCGGCCACTCCGGCCGGCGACTCATTCTTCCCCTTGTCTGTATTACAGAAGAGTATTTCAGACATCAGTCTCGGCAAGGTATTTGCCAAGAGAGTTATTCCGTGTAGAAACTAAATTGTTATTTAATTCACCAGCAATGCTCAGAAAATGATTGTTAGATACTGTACATATATCTGATTTATCAGTAATAGAAATATTTTGACTACGAAGTGACTTTATATTGACGACCTTGTGCTGCTGACACACACACTACCTTCACAACTGACCATATGGTTTTAATTTTATCCTGTGAATTAGCTATTCTATTTGCGTACCACATACTCTTTGCCTTCCTAATAACATTTTAAGCACCTTACAGTACTGTTTGTAATGGGTCACTGTAGCTTGATTGTGACTACGTCTAACATTTTGATATAATTCTCGTTTTGTTCTATATGATATCCTTAGCCCACTAGTCAGGCACCCAGGCTGCCTTTTACCGTTAGTACCCCGTTTAGAAAGTTCTAATGGAAAGCAACTCTCAAGGAGCATGACAAATGCGTTAAGGTAAGCATCATATTTGTCATTCATGCTATCGGAACTATAAACATTCTGCCACTCTCTTTCCTTGATGAGGTTTAAGAAACTCTCTATTGCTGTTGGTTTAACTTTCCTACATATTTTGTGATTATATGTGAAATTTGTTGAGTGCGAAAGCCTTTTAGTGATAAAATTTGTGCGTCACGATTTGAAAGGCCATTCAGCTTTTTACTAACAGAATGCATATCTAGTAGTGAAGAATGAATAAAAAATTGTCTATGGCTGTACTACTGTTCCACTGCACCCTAGCTGGAAAACACACAGTCTTCGTCACATCATACGAATTTTGGTGATCTACCAACATCCTTTTTCTTGCACAATTATATACAAAATTAATATTGAAGTCACCACATATAACTAATTTCTGGTACTACCTATAAAGCGAATCAAGAAGCCTCTCTAGCTTGAGCAGAAATGCTCTGAAGTCAGAGTTAGGGGACCTATAAACAACAATTAGAAATTGAGTTTGACTAAATTCAACTGCCCCTGCAGAAAATTTAAATACCTGTTCAGTGCAATGCCGTGATACGTCTATGGACTAAATGGAATACTGTTATTTACGTACGTGGTCACTCCCCCACCCCGCAAGGAACTCCTTGAAGGACAACCATCTAATCTGTATCCTGGTAAAGGAAGCCTCTGAATTATTTAAGTGGTGCTCCGACCAACAATTTCAGAGTCAACATCTATAAGCAGGTCACTAACTTTATCCCTAATACCTCTTATATTTTGATGAAATATGCTAATTCCTTCTCTACTTGGAAACGTGACGTCCTCTGAAAGTGAGCCCTTAGTCAGAGGGACTTCCGTTAAGCAGGTATACCTATCAGCTGACTTCAATCTAAAAAAGGTGCAGCTCTAATACCAACTACTACAGGAATTTTTCCATGAGTGATCCCACCACCACCCATTACACTGTCACCTATAAGTTTTGTCGTCCTCCCCTTCACATACTTATCGAGGTGCAGGCCATGTCTAGTGAAACCCGATTTGCCTAGTGAAACCCGATTTACTGATAGACTCAACTGGCACCACTGCAATGTGATCCATGTCCTCTGCCATCAGAACCTTGTCCAGCCCCATGTTAACGTGCCTAACAGCCGCATTAAGATGAGGAAGTTTGTTGCTACAGAAGAATCTTTAAACTTAGTTGAGTAGGTGGAGTAACTAATGACGGGGTTCTGAATAGAATTGAGGAAAAATAAATTTTGACACAAAGTGACTGAAAAATCCTGAGACAGCAAGGTAAAAAGTATAGAGGGGAACTATGGATTGACTACAGGAAGCAGGTTCAAATGGATGCAGATTACAATAGTCGCGAAGGTATGAAGAGCTCTGCATCGGATAGACTGGCGTGGAAATCTGCATCAAACCAGTCTTCCGACTGAAAACCACGACAACAGTATGTAGATCTCACGCACGCCTGCGGTAGTCCACTAATATCTACATTCACATCTGTACTCCGAAAGCCAACGTAAGGTTTACGGGAGAGGACACGTCTCTTGTTATTATCGCCTCGTGGAGTGGCCGCGCGGTCTGGGGCGCCATGTCACGGATTGAGCGGCCCCTCCCGTCGGAGGTTCGAGTCCTCTCTCGGGCATGGGTGTGTGTATTGTCCTTAGCGTAAGTTAGTTTAAGGAGTGTGGAAGTCTAGGGACCGATGACCTCAGAAGTTTGGTCCCTTAGGAATTCACACTTTTTTTTCTATTACCGTTTCCCTCATTACCTGTTCTTTTCGAGAATGAGGTGTGGGAAAAGCTTCAGATGTACTCTATTTTCTCTGATTTTTTCGTCGCGGTCATTTGACGGGACGTATGTGGAAGAATGTAATATACTGCGACACTATTTTTGGAATGTTCGCTTTCGGAATTTCAACATTAAACCTCTGTATGACGCACGACACCTCTCTTGTGGCCTCTGTCACTGGAGATTCTGAGCGTCTCCGTGACGCTCTCGCGCTTACTAAACGAAACGTTCCGCTCTTAGTTGGATCTTCTCTACGTCTTCTGTTAATCCTATTCGACAACTCTGCTTAATTGACGTACATAAATACGTGCATTTTGTGAGCCATTTGTTTCGTGGATAAATTACATTTCTTAAGATTGTTACTGTTATTGTCATCAGTCATCTGATTTTCCTGCTGTTAGTTTTATGTAGTCACGAAGATTGAAAGACTAAAAAGATGATCGCTCGAACATGAAGTTAGAGTGTATCCTTAACAAGTAGAGCGGCTCACACTTAGTGAAAAGCACGATATGTATGAATGTCGGAAGGAACATTGCTTCGTTCTTCTTAAAAACACAGCACTGCAATACCGTATTTATCACGCCGGCCGCTGTGGCGGAGCGGTTCTAGGCGCTTCAGTCCGGAACCGCGCTGCCGCTACGGTCGTAGGTTCGAATCCTGCCTTGGGCATGGATGTGTGTGATGTCCTAAGGTTAGTTAGGTTTAAGTAGTTTAAAGTCTAGGGGACTGATGACCTCAGATGTTAAGTCCCATAGTGCTTAAAGCCATTTTGAACCGTATTTATCGGCCGATGCCGGGCAGCGACAATCAATTAAAATGTCATCCCCTGTACAGGAATTACATAATGTGTGCGACTACAGATTGTGAAGCAAGGACGACGACATATGGAAGTTTGGATCTGGCTCTGATTCGTGCATGGATAGCCTATTGGTAAGGCAATCGCTCGCGTAGAGTGGGTCCAGCACAAATTTTCATTGGTGTCATTCCCTTATACAGCTGACCGTCGTTCGTATTCTCAACTGCGAATAAGTTTCATGCATAATGATGGATATTTCACCACGTCTGGTGTGATGCTCTGCTGTGGCCGCCGCCGCCTCGTGGCAGTCAACGTGTTGCGTCACTCACACACACCGCCGGCCGGAGTGGCCGTGCGGTTCTAGGCACTACAGTCTGGAACCGAGCGACCGCTACTGTCGTAGGTTCGAATCCTGCCTCGGGCATGGATGTGTGTGATGTCCTTAGGTTAGTTAGGTTTAATTAGGTCTAAGTTCTAGGCGACTGATGACCTCAGAAGTTAAGTCGCATAGTGCTCTGAACCATTTGAACCTTTGTTGCGTCACTGGACATGAAAGAATTCTTGAACTTGAAACTAATCGAGTTTTGTGACGTCACAGCGTGGAATTTCAAATTACACAGCATTCCCAAGCGTGAAACACTTAATAAAACATGTCAGATTTTTTCTTCATGGCCAATGAGATGCAAGATGTCGTTCAGTGTCACAGGCAGGACTTGGGAGACGCCATATTGGTTTACGTCGTTCGCCGTTAAAGGTCGTGTTTTGTGGTTTTTATGTAACTTAAGTCCTATGAATGCGAGTCATGTCAGAGCACCAGCAAATTGAGAATCTCTCGAAAATGCAACGTTTTAGGTAGGATTTGTAACAATAAAATGACGGGAAACGTTACAGGGCTATTGCTGGTTAAGAGTTTTCTTATTTCGTTGTTTTCGTAACTTGCATGTTACGAAAGCATGTCGTTTCAAGGTAACGGCGCACTGAAGATTTATCAAAAATGCGTCGTTCTTGTAACAATTTATTGTAATTAAACGTGAGTTAACGACACATTTGTGGTTACAGTCTTTTGTATATTACAACAACAATGGCGTATACATTTAAAATACTAATTCGGTATAGTATAATGGATAGAGGCGAGGAGTTGTAAAGTTCATTCGTATTCTGCGATCTCCAAAATATTTTTTTTTCACTTTCGTGTTTTTTTAAAAAAAGATTTTGGAACTTTCTTATTAATTTAATGGAAATATGATATGCGAAATTCGCTATTGTGCATATATAAGATATCTCCCTCTCAAGAATGGGTTTCTTTAGTTTTATGACCATGCCAGGAAACGTCCACCAACGAAATGCATCATTGATTTCTGTGGCACTGCCTGATTCGATTGCGATTCAGTATTTATTTACTTATTCATGCGAAAAGTTTCCAGGTTGTTGTAAACAAAATGTGCTTATAAATATTGTGTGAACAAACACGTATGAGCGTGCGTGCTATTACACTCTCTCTCTCTCTCTCACACACACACACACACACACACACACACACACACACACACACACACACACACACACACAAACAAACACTTACGAATTATATGTTCTTCAAAAAATTGCTCTGAACACTATGGGACTTAACATCTGACGTCATCAGTCCCCTAGACTTAGAACTACGTAAACCTAACTAAAATAAGGACATCACGAACATCCATGCCCGAAATAGGATTCAAAACTGCGACTGTAGCAGCCGCGTGGTCCCGGACTGAACCGCCTAGAACCACTCGACCACAGCGGCCGGCTATATTTTCTTGTTTAAACTCTTTCATTCTACATGCTCGAAAAACTCCGCTGCTGAATCGAAGCAATGATCTAAGAAGAATGACATTTTACTAAAAACTAATGAAATAACTTTTGTACTATGTGCAAGATTATTGCAAATTTGTGTAATACTATTTGTAAGTTTAGATTAGATTTACTTTCATTCCAATTGATCCGTAATGAGGAGGTCCTCCAGGATGTACAACATGTCACAAAAACAATAATACATGAGAAATATTTACAACTGAAACAAATAAGTTAATGTATCTTCCACAGGTCCCAAGTGGAATGATCGTCATTTTCTAAATGAACACTATATGAAAGAATCATTTTACAAACACTAACGCACTGAATTTAAAACAAGAAAAGTTTTTTTATTTATAAGGTAATAAACATGTAATAGAACTACTAAAATACTTATTTACAATGAACACATTACTGCACTGAAATGGTGCAGTATAATCAGTTGGTTCTACTGAGAAATTCATCAATGGAGAAGAAGGAGTTGGCCACCAATAAATCCTTTAGGCTTCTATTAAACTGAATTTCGTTGGTTGTTAAGCTTTTTTGGCTGCTGGCATGTTATTGAAAACTGTGTTCCTGAATAATGCACAACTTTTTTTACAAGAGTAAGTGACTTTAAATCTTTGTGGTGAAGATTATTCTTATTTCTAGTATTGACTCTATCAATTGAGCTGTTGGTTTGAAAAAGTGATATATTTTTAATGACAAATTTCATTAAGGAATAAATATATTGGGAAGCAGTAGTTAGAAACCCTAGTTCCATAAACAGGCTTATGCAGGATGTTCTTGAGTTCACACCACATATAACTCTTACTGCACGTTTTTGTGTCCGGAAAACTTTAGCTTGGCTTGATAAATTACCCCAAAAAATAATCCCATATGACATTATGGAATGAAAGTAAGCATAGTATGCCAGTTTTTTCATTTTTATATCCCCTATGTGTGACACAATTCGCATTGCAAACAGAGATTTGTTAACAAGCTTCAGCAGTTCTGTGGTGTGCTCCTCCCAGTTGAATTTATTATCAAGTTGTAATCCCAAGAATTTAACACTGCCCACTTCTTCTATCTGCTTGTCATCGTACGTTAGGCATATACTCGTGGGACACCCCTTACAGGTTCTGAACTGCATGTGGTGTGTTTTTTCAAACTTTAGTGACAAAGAGTTGGCTATGAACCAGTGATTAATGTCCACATATATTTTAGTAGCCGATCTTTCTAAGACTACACCGAAGCCGAAATTGTTATAGGTACAGAAAGCTGGTTGAAGCCAGAGATAAATTCTGCCGAAATCTTTACAAAGGTACAGACGGTGTTTAGAAAGGATAGATTGCATGCAACCGGTGGTGGAGTGTTCGTCGCTGTTAGTAGTAGTTTATCCTGTAGTGAAATAGAAGTGGATAGTTCCTGTGAATTATTATGGGTGGAGGTTACACTCAACAACCGAGCTAGGTTAATAATTGGCTCCTTTTACCGACGTCCCGACTCAGCAGCATTAGTGGCAGAACAACTGAGAGAAAATTTGGAATACATTTCACATAAATTTTCTCAGCATGTTATAGTCTTAGGTGGAGATTTCAATTTACCAGATATACACTGGGACACTCAGATGTTTAGGACGGGTGGTA